>NW_028163482.1:35000-48646 GCF_964263955.1 Coregonus lavaretus
ATAACTGCATCACTTCTTCTTTTTATAAGGAACATGAATGTGTTGAAAATCCCAAATTGTTTGCATAGTCAACTTACACACAGCTCTGAGACACACACTTACCCTACCATACATATAATATAATAATATGCCATTTAGCAGACGCTTTTATCCAAAGCGACTTACAGTCGTGCGTGCATAAATTTGTTTTGTGTATGGGTGGTCCCGGGGATCGAACCCACTACCTTGGCGTTACAAGCGCCGTGCTCTACCAGCTGAGCTACAGAGGACCACATGGGGTCTTTTCACAGACCCCTGACATGCCACCAGGGGTCTTTTCACAGTCCCCAAATCCAGAACAAATTCAATGAAACGTACAGTATTATATAGAGCCATTATTGCATGGAACTCCGTTCCATCTCATTATTGCTCAAATAAACAGCAAACCTGGAATCAAAAACAGATAAAGCAACACCTCACGGCACAACGCCTCTCCCCTATTTAACCTAGATAGTTTGGGTGTACAGTGGGGGAGAACAAGTATTTGATCCCCTGCTGATTTTGTACGTTTGCCCACTGACAAAGACATGATCAGTCTATAATTTTAATGGTAGGTTTATTTGAACAGTGAGAGACAGAATAACAAACAAATCCAGAAGAACGCATGTCAAAAATTTTAGAAATTGATTTGCATTTTAATGAGGGAAATAAGTATTTTACCCCAACTCTATCAGAAAGATTTCTGGCTCCCAGGTGTCTTTTATACAGGTAACGAGCTGAGATTAGGTGCACACTCTTAAAGGGAGTGCTCCTAATCTCAGTTTGTTACCTGTATAAAAGACACCTGTCCACAGAAGCAATCAATTAATCAGATTCCAAACTCTCCACCATGGCCAAGACCAAAGAGCTCTCCAAAGATGTCAGGGACAAGATTGTAGACCTACACAAGGCTGGAATGGGCTACAAGACCATCGCCCTTGTAGCCCATTCCAGCCTTGTGTTACCTGTATAAAAGACACCTGGGAGCCAGAAATCTTTCTGATTGAGAGGGGGTAAAAGGTGACAACAGTTGGTGTGATTATTCGCAAATGAAAGAAACACAAAAGACTGTCAATCTCCCTCGGCCTGGGGCTCCATGCAAGATCTCACCTCGTGGAGTTGTAATGATCATGAGAACGGTGAGGAATCAGCCCAGAACTACACGGGATGATCTTGTCAATGATCTCAAGGCAGCTGGGAACATAGTCACCAAGAAAACAATTGGTAACACATTACGCCGTGAAGGACTGAAATCCTGCAGCGTCCGCAAGGTCCCCCTGCTCAAGAAAGCACATATACATGCCTGTCTGAAGTTTGCCAATGAACATCTGAATGATTCAGAGGAGAACTGGGTGAAAGTGTTGTGGTCAGATGAGACCAAAATTGAGCTCTTTGGCATCAACTCAACTCACCGTGTTTGGAGGAGGAGGAATGCTGCCTATGACCCCAAGAACACCATCCCCACCGTCAAACATGGAGGTGGAAACATTATGCTTTGGGGGTGTTTTTCTGCTAAGGGGACAGGACAACTTCACCGCATCAAAGGGACGATGGACGGGGCCATGTACCGTCAAATCTTGGGTGAGAACCTCCTTCCCTCAGCCAGGGCATTGAAAATGGGTCGTGGATGGGTATTCCAGCATGACAATGACCCAAAAAACACACGGCCAAGGCAACAAAGGAGTGGCTCAAGAAGAAGCACATTAAGGTCTTGGAGTGGCCTAGCCAGTCTCCAGACCTTAATCCCATAGAAAATCTGTGGAGGGAGCTGAAGGTTCGAGTTGCCAAACGTCAGTCTCGAAACCTTAATGACTTGGAGAAGATCTGCAAAGAGGAGTGGGACAAAATCCCTCCTGAGATGTGTGCAAACCTGGTGGCCAACTACAAGAAACGTCTGACCTCTGTGATTGCCAACAAGGGTTTTGCCACCAAGTACTAAGTAATGTTTTGCAGAGGGGTCAAATACTTTTTTCCCTCATTAAAATGCAAATCAATTTATAACATTTTTGACATGTGTTTTTCTGGATTTTTTGTTGTTGTTATTCTGTCTCTCACTGTTCAAATAAACCTGCCATTAAAATTATAGACTGACTTTGTCAGTGGGCAAACGTACAAAATCAGCAGGGGATCAAATACTTTTTTCCCTCACTGTATGTGACTACGTGTGCCTTTAAAAACAAATAATACGGCATTTAACAGATGCTTTTATCCAAAGCAACTTACAGTCATGCGTGCATAATTTTTTTTTGTGTGTGTATGGGTGGTCCCGGTGATCGAACCCACTACCCTGGCGTTACAAGCGCCGTGCTCTACCAGCTGAGCTACAGAGGACCACGTACGTAGTTCTGTCCTTGAGCTGTTCTTGTCTATCAATGTTCTGTATTATGTCATGTTTCATGTTTTGTGTGGACCCCACGAAGAGTAGCTGCTCCTTTTGCAACAGCTAGTGGGGATCCTAATAAAATACCAATACCAAAATGTCATGAGGTGTGCAATGTAGGATATGGGATAGTAGCCAACTATGTGCAGATGCAATGCTACACAACACTAAATGCTTCCTCCAAGCTAGCTAACCACTGTAGCTAGTATTGACGTTATTATTAAATCACAATGGATTTGTTTACATGAAACGGCTGCCTGCGTTAGCTGCCGAGTTAGTGCAGTGTCCTTAGCTAGCTAGCTATGTTGTGCTATGTTATGCTAATGTTAGCTAGCTAGCTAAACATTTGGCTATGGGCTGGCACTGTCAGTATGGGATTATGGAGAGTGAATAAAATAGTTTCTTCGTCATCTTGCTAGGTAGTTATCTAGCTGTGGCCATCTGGCTAGTACCAACAAGGGCTTTCTACAAAATAGTAACATTAGCGAAACTAGCTAACATTGGAATCTAGACCATAAACTAAGCAATACATGGACATCCTTTGCCAAACAGTATTTTAACAAGGCTGAGTGACTGACGATGTCAACGTATGTGTGATCACAAAAGAGATCGGCTGCCGACACTCTGTTCATAAGTGCTAAGGACTGTCAGCAGTCAAACGTTTGACAATCCTACCGGTGTGTCTGAGCTATTAGGGTCAGGATAGGGTTAGGGTTCGAGTAAGGATTAGGATTTACAGTAGCCTACTGCCTACGCTAGCTAGACTTTGTGGATCTGAGAGGCTGGGCCAAGGTCTTACTATGCTAGACTAGATAAAAAAGGTTGTGACTGAATGGCTGGGCTAAGGATTTACAGTATGCTATGCTAGCAGCTAATGCTAGCTAGAGGTCCTGTTTCTAGAGCCTGGGAGTCAGTGCCCGGCCGGCCGGGTGCCACGGGGGTTTAAGCAATTAAGCACTCATTTGAGTATTAATCCTAGCGATTATTATTCCATAATCTCACTCTCAGATCACCAGCACAGAATAGACGCTGAAAATAGTCCCAGCGTGTGTCGGTGTGCGTGAGATGACACAAGCACACACACACACACACACACACACACACACACACACACACACACACACACACACACACACACACACACACACACACACACACACACACACACACACACACACACACACACACACACACACAGCAACGCCTATGGTGGGGGCAATCGCAGGAAACATAACAAATACCTGGTCTGGCTTGAGAGGAGATGATTGGAACACGTCCTTGTTAATAAGAATCTGTTCTAACATGTAAAGCAGCATAGCCACATCTCTCGAAAACACAGCCTGCCTGTCTCTGGCCGTCCCACCCTAAAAGCCAATTGATGCATTGATCCGAAAATGTGGTGGGAAAATGTGCTCCGTATGGAGGGTGTGACGCTCCGTATAGCTTCGCATTGACCTGATTGGTTGACGGTAGGTGGGGGCGGGAGGTCCAGTATGAACACAAAAGCTCTGCGAAGCGCAAGAAGTATACAAGCCATTACATTACATTTACGTCATTTAGCAGACGCTCTTATCCAGAGCGACTTACAGGAGCAATTAGGGTTAAGTGCCTTGCTCAAGGGCACATCGTCAGATTTTTCACCTAGTCGGCTCGGGGATTAGAACCAGCGACCTTTCGGTTACTGGCACTACGCTCTTAACCACTAAGCTACCTGCCGCCCAAGCCCTGACGTCTGCAGAGGCCTGACGTCCATTTCACCGTCTGACGTCCATATCACCGTATCACAGTAAATGCTGCACAGCCACTACAGAAGTCTGATTTACCATGCAGTGCCTTACACACACCACACACACAATCTCTCTCTCTCTCTCTCTTTCTCTCTCTGTCTCTCTCTGCCTCTCTCTGCCTCTCTGTCTCTCTCTGCCTCTCTCTCTCTCTCTCTCTCTCTCTCCTCTCTCTCTCTCTCTCTCTCTCTCTCTCTCTCTCTCTCTCTCTCTCTCTCTCTCTCTCTCTCTCTCTCTCTCTCTCTCTCTCTCTCAACCCCATAAATACACCCAAACAGAGAGACATGCCAAGAGATTAAATGTTTTTAATAGAATGCATTACTGAGGAGCTATTTGCTCCAAATCCATGTTGTCGCATGCCCTTTTAGGGGAATCATATTCTAAACTACAGTACACTACTATACTCTACTCTACTCTACTCTACTCTACTCTACTCTACTCTACTCTACTCTACACTACTCTACACTACTCTACACTACTCTACTCTACTCTACTCTACTCTACTCTATTCTACTCTACTCTACTCTACTCTAGTCTACTCTACTCTACACTACTCTGGTTGAGAGAGAGAGAGGGAGGGAAGAGGAGAGGAGAAAGAGGGAAGCTAAAGGAAAAGGAAGTGTTGAAACCACTGTTGAGGATATTGTGACATGGGGATGTGTCTGAAACCTAATGACTCAGGTAGCAAGTCAGTCAGCCAGTCAGCCAGTCAGCCAGTCAGTCAGTCAGTCAGTCAGTCAGTCAGCCAGTCAGTCAGCCAGTCAGTCAGTCAGCCAGTCAGTCAGTCAGCCAGTCAGTCAGCCAGTCAGCCAGTCAGTCAGTCAGCCAGTCAGTCAGTCAGCCAGTCAGTCAGCCAGTCAGCCAGTCAGTCAGCCAGTCAGTCAGCCAGTCAGTCAGCCAGTTAGAAAAGTCAGCCAGTAAGTCAGTCCACAAGCCAGTCAGTCAGTCTGTCAGCCAGCCAATCAGACAATACGCCTGTCAGCCAGCTAGTTAGAACATCAGCCAGTCAGGCAGTCAGTCATCCAGTCAGCCTGCCAGCCAGTTAGCAAGTCAATCAGTCAGTCAGTCAGTCAGCCATCCAGTCAGCCTGCCAGCCAGTTAGCAAGTCAATCAGTCAGTCAGTCAGTCAGTCATCCAGTCAGCCTGCCAGCCAGTTAGCAAGTCAATCAGTCAGTAATCCAGTCAGCCTGCCAGCCAGTTAGCAAGTCAATCAGTCAGTCAGCCAGTCAGCCTGCCAGCCAGTTAGCAAGTCAATCAGTCAGTCATCCAGTCAGCCTGCCAGCCAGTTAGCAAGTCAATCAGTCAGTAATCCAGTCAGCCTGCCAGTCAGTCAGCCAGTCAGTCAGCCAGTCAGTCAGTCAATAAGCCTGTCAGTCAGCCAGTTAGAAAAGTCAGCCAGTAAGTCAGTCCACAAGCCAGTCAGTCAGTCTGTCAGCCAGCCAATCAGACAATACGCCTGTCAGCCAGCTAGTTAGAACATCAGCCAGTCAGGCAGTCAGTCATCCAGTCAGCCTGCCAGCCAGTTAGCAAGTCAATCAGTCAGTCAGTCAGTCAGCCATCCAGTCAGCCTGCCAGCCAGTTAGCAAGTCAATCAGTCAGTCAGCCAGTCAGCCTGCCAGCCAGTTAGCAAGTCAGTCAGCCAGTCACCAGTCAGCCTGCCAGCCAGATAGCAAGTCAATCAGTCAGTCAGCCTGCCAGCAAGTTAGCAAGTCAATCAGTCAGTCAGCCAGTCAGCCTGCCAGCCAGATAGCAAGACAATCAGTCAGTCATCCAGTCAGCCTGCCAGCCAGTTAGCAAGTCAATCAGTCAGTCAGCCAGTCAGCCTGCCAGCCAGTTAGCAAGTCAATCAGTCAGTCAGCCAGTCAGCCTGCCAGCCAGTTAGCAAGTCAATCAGTCAGTCAGCCAGTCAGCCTGCCAGCCAGTTAGCAAGTCAGTCAGCCAGTCATCCAGTCAGCCTGCCAGCCAGTTAGCAAGTCAATCAGTCAGTCATCCAGTCAGCCTGCCAGCCAGTTAGCAAGACAATCAGTCAGTCATCCAGTCAGCCTGCCAGCCAGTTAGCAAGACAATCAGTCAGTCATCCAGTCAGCCTGCCAGCCAGTTAGCAAGTCAATCAGTCAGTCAGTCAGTCAGTCTGCCAGCCAGTAAGCAAGTCAGTCAGCCAGTCAGTCAGTCATCCTATCTTCCACGTTCTGAGGATGTGGGTGCCAATATTAACACTTATATTTAAAATAGCTTACTGTAACTGTTATTTGGTGAGTGAATGAGTGGGACCTCTTTTTGTACCGTTACATACATGTCTTTGTACCGTTACATAATTCTGACCATAATTATATCCTCCTGATTCTTGCTTACAAGCAAAAACTAAAGCAGGAAGCACCAGTGATTTGCTCAATACGGAAGTGCCATGGATTACAGGCAACACCCGCACTGAGCTAAATGGTAGAGCTGCCGCTTTCAAGGAGCGGGACTCTAACCCGGACACTTACAAGAAATCCCGCTATGACCTCCGACGAACCATCAAACAGGCAAAGCGTGAATACACAACTAAGATTGAATCCCACTACACCGGCTCCGACGCTCGTCGGATGTGGCAGGGCATGCAAACTATTACGGACTACAAAGAGAAGCCCAGCCGCGAGCTGCCCAGTGACACAAGCCAACCAGATGAGCTAAATGACGAGGCAAGCAACACTGAAGCATGCATGAGAGAACCAGCTGTTACGGACGACTGCGTGATCACGCTCTCCGTAGCCGATGTGAGTAAGACCTTTAAACAGGTCAACATTCACAAGGCCGCAGGGCCAGACGGATTACCAGGACGTGTACTCCGAGCATTCGCTAAACCAACTGGCAAGTGTCTTCACTGACATTTTCAACCTCTCCCTGTCTGAGTCTGTAATACCAACATGTTTCAAGCAGACCACCATAGTCACTGTGCCCAAGAACACCAACGTAACCTGCCTAAATGTCTACCGACCTGTAGCGCTTACGTCTGTAGCCATGAAGTGCTTTCAAAGGCTGGTCATGGCTCACATCAACACCATCATCCCAGAAACCATAGACCCACTCCAATTTGCATACCGCCCCAATAGATCCAAGGATGACGCAATCTCTATTGCACTCAACACTGCGCTTTCCCACCTGGACAAAAGGAACACCTACGTGAGAATGCTGTTCATTAACTACAGCTCAGCGTTCAACACCATAGTGCCCTCAAAGCTCATCGATAAGCTAAAGATCATGGAACTAAACACCTCCCTCTGCAACTGGATCCTGGACTTCCTGACGGGCCGCCCCCAGGTGGTAAGGGTAGGCAACAACACATCTGCCATGCTGATCCTCAATACGGGGGGCCCTCAGGGGTGCGTGCTCAGTCCCATCCTGTACTCCCTGTTTACACGTGACTGCATGGCTAAGCACGACTCCAACACCACCATTAAGTTTGCCGACATCACAACGGTGGTAGGCCTGATTACCGACTACGATGAGACAGCCTATAGGGAGGAGGTCAGAGGCCTGGAAATGTGGTGCCAGGACAACAACCTCTCCCTCAATGTGATCAAGAGGAAGGAGATGATTGTGGACTACAGGAAAAGGAGGGCCGAGCACGCCCCCATTCTCATCGACGGGGCTGTAGTGGAGCAGGTTGAGAGCTTCAAGTTCCTTGGTGTCCACATCGCCAACAAACTATCATGGTCCAAACACACCAAGACAGTCGTGAAGAGGGAACGACAACGCCTATTCCCCCTCAGGAGACTGAAAATATTTGGCATGGGTCCTCAGATCCTCAAAAAGTTATACAGCTGCACCATCGAGAGCATCCTGACTGGTTGCATCACCGCCTGGTATGGCAACTGCTCGGCCTCCGACCGCAAGGTGCTACAGAGGTTAGTGCATATGGCCCAGTACATCACTCGGGCCAAGCTTCCTGCCATCCAGGACCTCTATACCAGGCGGTGTCAGAGGAAGGCCCTAGAAATTGCCAAAGACTCCAGCCATCCTAGTCATAGACTGTTCTCTCTGCTACCGCACGGCAAGCAGTACCGGACCGCTAAGTCTAGGTCCAAAAGGCTTCTTAACAGCTTCTACCCCCAAGCCATAAGACTGCTGAACAGCTAATCAAATGGCTACCCTTACTATTTCCATTGACCCCCCCCCCCCTTTTTTTACGCTGCTGCTACTCGCTGTTTATTAATATATGCATAGTCACTTTACCCCTACCTACATGTACAGTTGAAGTCGGAAGTTTACATACACCTTAGCCAAATACATTTAAACTCTGTTTTTCACAATTCCTGACATTTAATCCTAGTAAAAATTCCCTGTCTTAGGTCAGTTAGGATCATCACTTTATTTTAAGAATGTGAAATGTCAGAATAATAGTAGAGAGAATTATTTATTTAAGCTTTTATTTCTTTCATCACATTCCCAGTGGGTCAGAAGTTTACATATACTCAATTAGTATTTGGTAGCATTACAATAATATAATAATATGCCATTTAGCAGACGCTTTTATCCAAAGCGACTTACAGTCATGTGAGCATAAATTTTTACGTATGGGTGGTCCCGGGGATCGAACCCACTACCCTGGCGTTACAAGCGCCGTGCTCAACCAATTGAGCTACAGAGGACCACATTTAAAGGCATTGCCTTTAAATTGTTTAACTTGGGTCAAACGTTTCGGGTTCCACAAGCTTCCCACAATAAGTTGGGTGAATTTTGGCCCATTCCTCCTGACACAGCTGGTGTAACTGAGTCGTCCTCAAGCCATTTTTCCACAACTTTGGAAGTATGCTTGGGGTCATTGTCTATTTGGAAGACCCATTTGCGACCAAGCTTTAACTTCCTGACTGATGTCTTGAGATGTTGCTTCAATATATCCACATAAATGTCCTTCCTCATGATGCCATCTATTTTGTGAAGTGCACCAGTCCCTCCTGCAGCAAAGCACCCCCACAGCATGATGCTGCCACCCCCGTGCTTCACGGTTGGGATGGTGTTCTTCGGCTTGCAAGGTACCCCCTTTTTCCTCCAAACATAACGATGGTCATTATGGCCAAACAGTTCTATTTTTGTTTCATCAGACCAGAGGACATTTCTCCTAAAAGTACGATCTTTGTCCCCATGTGCAGTTGCAAACCGTAGTCTGGCTTTTTTATGGCGGTTTTGGAGCAGTGGCTTCTTCCTTGCTGAGCGGCCTTTCAGGTTATGTCGATATAGGACTCGTTTTACTGTGAATATAGATACTTTTGTACCTGTTTCCTCCAGCATCTTCACAAGGTCCTTTGCTGTTGTTCTGGGATTGATTTACACTTTTCGCACCAAAGTACATTCATCTCTAGTGGTATGACGGCTGCGTGGTCCCATGGTGTTTATACTTGCGTACTATTGTTTGTACAGATGAACGTGGTACCTTCAGGCATTTGGAAATTGCTCCCAAGGATGAACCAGACTTGTGGAGGTCTACCATTTGTCTTCTGAGGTCTTGGCTGATTTCTTTTGATTTTCCCATGATGTCAAGCAAAGAGGCACTGAGTTTGAATGTAGGCCTTGAAATACATCCACAGGTACACCTACAATTGACTCAAATGATGTCAATTAGCCTATCAGAAGCTTCTCAAGCCATGACATCATTTTCTGGAATTTTCCAAGCTGTTTAAAGGCACAGTCAACTTAGTGTATGTAAACTTCTGACCCACTGGAATTGTGATACAGTGAATTATAAGTGAAATAATCTGTCTGTAAACAATTGTTGGAAAAAGTACTTGTGTCATGAACAAAGTAGATGTCCTAACCAATTTGCCAAAACTATAGTTTGTTAACAAGAAATGTGTGGAGTGGTTGAAAAACGAGTTTTAATGACTCCAACCTAAGTGTATGTAAACGTACAACTTCAACTGTACATATTACCTCAATTACCTCGACTAACCTGTACCACCACACATTGACTCGGTACCGGTACCCCCTGTATATAGCCTCGTTATTGTTATTTTATTATTGCTATTTAATTTTTTACTTTAGTTTATTTAGCAAATATTTTCTTAACTTTTATTTTTCTTAAAACTGCATTGTTGGTTAAGGGCTTGTAAGTAAGGATTTAATGGTAAGGTCTACACTTGTTGTATTCGGCGCATGTGACAAATAAAAATGTGATTTGATTTGACGTCTATCAACACGTGTCACTGACAGAGAACTCCTGTAACCCTTGGGGATAACATCATATCCCCTCAACTCTAGAGAAATGGTTAGTCACACACACATCTTTCCATACAAATAAAATGAAGCCAGGAAAATCAGAAAGACACATGACAAGGAATATGTCACGGTATGTGTGGTAACCTCTGGGGCTGAGGGCATGTGCCATCTGCTGAGTGGACAAATAATGTCATTTCAGAATATTAGATGTTCTTCTGCAGACTATTCCCTCCATTCTCCTCTTCTCAACCACAAGGGAGAGTTGACAGCAGCTATATATAGGGACGGACATGTGAAAATAATTGAAATGTAATTTAGGGATTGAAGCTGTGGAGCTAGTGGTTTCTAAAAACACAACTATCCTGAGAGAAGAGAGGAGACGAGGGGAGAGGATAAGAGAAGAGAAGAGAATAGAATTGAAGAGAGGGGAGGGGAGGGGAGGGGAGGGGAGAAGAGAGAAGAGGAAAAGAGAAGAGAAGAGAAGAGAAGAGAAGAGAAGAGAAGAGAAGAGAAGAGAAGAGAAGAGAAGAGAAGAGAAGAGAAGAGAAGAGAAGAGAAGAGAAGAGAAGAGAAGAGAAGAGAATTGAAGAGAGGGGAGGGGAGGGGAGGGGAGGGAGGGGGAGGGGAGGGAGAGAGAAGAGACGAGAAGAGAAGAGAAGAGAAGAGAAGAGAAGAGAAGAGAAGAGAAGAGAAGAGAAGAGGAGAGAAGAGAAGAGAAGAGAAGAGAAGAGAAGAGAAGAGAAGAGAATAGAATTGAAGAGAGGGGAGGGGAGGGAGGGGAGGGAGGGGAGGGGAGGGAGGGGAGGGGAGGGGGGAAGAAGAGAGAAGAGGAAGAGAAGAGAAAGAGAAGAGAAGAGAAGAGAAGAGAAGAGAAGGAAGAGAATGAGAAGAGAAGAGAAGAGAAGAGAGAGAGAGAGAGAAGAAGAGAAGAGAAGAGAAAGAAGAGAAAAAGCTTGTGTTGTTTCAATATCGTTCCTGCTCAATAGGTTTTACCACAACCACAAATAATCGCAGAATGTGTCATACTCTCCAATGTGACTACAGCTACGGCTCTGTGTGTGTTCCACAGACCCTCCACTCCCCTTTACTGTGCTGCAGGGGAAGAGACAGAGACAGTCATCACTCACTCACCTCAAGACTTCTGCTTCCTACTCTGTGCTACCCTAGCCACGCCTCAGAGGAAACTGAGGAAACCATCAGGGTGGGGTCACGCACACAGAATAACATTATGATAAGCTGTAGACCACACTATTTACCGAGATCATTTTCATCTATATTTTTCATAGCTGTCTATTTACCACCACAAACCAATGCTGGCATTAAGATTGCACTCAATGAGCTGTACAAGGCCATAACTAAACAGGAAAACGCTCATCCAGAGGCAGCGCTCCTAGTGGCCGGGGACTTTAATGCAGGGAAACTTAAATCCGTTCTATCTCATTTCTACCAGCATGTTAAATGTGCAACCAGAGGAAAAAAAACTCTAGACCACCATTTGGCAAATCTGACCATAACTCTATCCTCCTGATTCCTGCTTATAAGCAAAAACTAAAGCAGGAAGCACCAGTGACTCGGTAATAAAAAAGTGGTCAGATGACGCAGATGCTAAGCTACAGGACTGTTTTGCTAGCACAGACTGGAATATGTTCCTGGATTCTTCAGATAGCATTGAGGAGTACACCACATCAGTCACTGGCTTCATCAATAGTGCATCGATGACGTCGTCCCCACAGTGACCGTACGTACATACCCCAACCAGAAGCCATGGATTACAGGCAACATCCGCACTGAGCTAAAGGGTAGAGCTGCCGCTTTCAAGGAGCGGGACTCTAACCCGGACGATTATAAGAAATCCCGCTATGCCCTCCGACGAACCATCAAACAGGCAAAGAGTCAATACAGGACTAAGATTGAATCGTACTACACTGGCTCTGATGCTCGTCGGATGTGTCAGGCTTGAAAACTATTACAGACTACAAAGGGAAGCACAGCCGCGAGCTGCCCAGTGACACAAGCCTACCAGAAAGAGCTAAACCACTTCTATGCTCGCTTAGAGGCAAGCAACACTGAAGCATGCATGAGAGCACCAGCTGTTCCGGATGACTATGTGGTCACGCTCTCCGTAGCCGATGTGAGTAAGAATTTTAAGCAGGTCAACATTCACATGGCCGCAGGGCCAGACGGATTACCAGGACGTGTACTCCGAGCATGTGCTGACCAACTGGCAAGTGTCTTCAACAACATTTTTAACATGTCCCTGACTGAGTCTGTAATACCAACATGTTTCAAGCAGACCACCATAGTCCCCGTGCCCAAGGACACTAAGATAACCTGCCTAAATGACTACCGACCCGTGGCACTGATGTCTGTAGCCATGAAGTGATTTCAAAGGCTGGTCATGGCTCACATCAACCTATCAACACCATTATCCCAGAAACCCTAGACCCACTCCAATTTGCATACCGCCCCAACAGATCCACAGATGATGCAATCTCTATTGCACTCCACACTGCCCTTTCCCACCTGGACAAGAGGAACACCTACGTGAGAATGCTATTCATTGACTACAGCTCAGCGTTCAACACCAAAGTTCATCACTAAGCTAAGGATCCTGGACTAAACACCTCCCTCTGCAACTGGATCCTGGACTTCCTGATGGGCCGCCCCCAGGTGGTAAGTGTAGGTAACAACACATCTGCCATGCTGATCCTCAACACAGGGGCCCCTCAGGGGTGCGTGCTCATTCCCCTCCTGTACTCACTGTTCACCATGACTGCATGGCCAGGCACGACTCCAACACCATCATTAAGTTTGCCGACGACACAACAGTGGTAGGCCTGATCACTGACAACGATAGGGAGGAGGTCAGAGACCTGGAAATGTCGTGCCAGGACAACAACCTCTCCCTCAATGTGATCAAGAGGAAGGAGATGATCGTGGACTACAGGAAAAGGAGGGCCGAGCACGCCCCCATTCTCATCGACGGGGCTGTAGTGGAGCAGGTTGAGAGCTTCAAGTTCCTTGGTGTCCACATCGCCAACAATCTATCATGGTCCAAACACACCAAGACAGTCGTGAAGAGGGAACGACAATGCCTATTCCCCCTCAGGAGACTGAAAATATTTGGCATGGGTCCTCAGATCCTCAAAAAGTTCTACAGCTGCACCATCGAGAGCATCCTGACTGGTTGCATCACCGCCTGGTATGGCAACTGCTCAGCCTCCGACCGCAAGAAACTACAGAGGGTAGTGCTTACGGCCCAGTAAATC
>NW_028163481.1:0-2500 GCF_964263955.1 Coregonus lavaretus
GTTTTGAAGTATGGTTTAGTGAGCTACTGGTCTGCGTCTCAAATGGCACCATATTCCCTATATAGATCCCCATGGGCCCTGGTCAATAGTAGTGCACTATATAGGGAATAGGGTGCAATTTTGGACTGAAACACTGACTGCTGGGAAGAAGCAGGCAGTATTAATATTCCATCTACACATGGCATCTGTCTGCTCACAGTCCTGGAAAATAAACTTTTTTTCTCACTCCGCTCTGCTCATCACTCCCACAGAGACTGAGTTTGATGAAAGCTGGGGAAAATCTGGAGGGTATTAAAGTCAAGATTATTGGCTGTAATGCCAACAGGTCTGTGACCAGTCCACACGTGCGACATGACAATTCTCTTACAGCAGTTGGCTGTGACGCCAACAGATCTGGGACAAGTCTACTTGTGTGACATTACAATCATGTTACAATTCTGTAAATAAAAAATGTGTTCTTACCTGACTTACCTAGTTAAATAAAGGTTAAATACAGTATGTTCACAGCTGCATCACGCAGTGAAACTTTGCAAGCCATTGACTTTCAATGGAAGGAAAGCGAGAGAAGCGGATTGGGCGAGGGAGCTGAGCAGGGCGGGACTAAAGTTGGGGAAAGCTGAACTTTATTCAAATCCTCCACGATATCGTGACGTGAGTGACCAATCGAAACTCTCTATTTCTTCCAGCCTCTACTGGATTGGCTGACAAATGCTGTTGATACCTGGCACTACCTAGCTTGCTTTCTAGCTTGTTAGCACACACACGAGGGCAAGGCTAGGCAAGTACCGCTTGTATAGGGTGAACTCTCTGTTAGTCAAAAGAGTTGGCTGTGACACCAACAGATCTGGGACCAGTCTACATGTGTGACATTACTATTCTGTTAGTCAGAACAGTTGGCTGTGTAATGCGAACAGATCTGGGACCAGATTTATCATCAGTCCGGTGAGGTGAGCATCAGTCAGGGAGGGAGCAGCGGGGAGTCTTGCTCCCTCCCTGACTGTTGATTGGACAGAATTATGGGGTCATCAAATCAAATGTTATTTGTCACATGCGCCGAATACAGCAGGGGTAGATTTTACCGTGAAATGCTTACTTACAAGCCCTTTCCCAACAATGCAGAGTTAAAAAGTTACAAAATTAGCAAATAAAATAGAAAATGGTAACACAATAAATAACAATAATGAGGCTATGTACAAGGAGTACCGATACCGAGTCACTGTGCAGAGTTATGAGACTGTGAATGTTGATTGGACAGAATGATGGGGTCGTGACTGTTGATTGGACAGAATGAGGGGTCGTGACTTCTGGGATAGTCCTGAATGACTAGTATACTAAAGACATTGGAATGGAGACACCACATGTTGAGCTGTGAAGGCGGTTTTGCAGACAGAAAATGTCACCCAAGTTCAACACTTGCTACAATCCTAATTTTGTGTGTGGCTCTATTTGGTTTCCACTGAGTGTAATAGAGATGGTTTGGTTAAATAGAGATGGTTGGTTCAATAGAGATGGTTTGGTTCAATAGAGATGGTTTGGTTCAATAGAGGCAGTTTGGTTAAATAGAGGCAGTTTGGTGAAATGGAGGCGGTTTGCTGAAATGGAGGCGGTTCGGTTAAATGGAGGAGGTTTGGTTAAATGGAGGCGGTTCGGTTAAATGGAGGAGGTTTGGTTAAATGGAGGCGGTTCGGTTAAATGGAGGAGGTTTGGTTAAATGGAGGAGGTTCGGTTAAATGGATGAGGTTCGGTTAAATGGAGGAGGTTTGGTTAAATGGAGGCGGTTTGGTTAAATGGAGGAGGTTTGGTTAAATGGAGGCGGTTCGGTTAAATGGAGGAGGTTTGGTTAAATGGAGGCGGTTTGGTGAAATGGAGGAGGTTTGGTTAAATGGAGGCGGTTCGGTTAAATGGAGGAGGTTTGGTTAAATGGAGGCGGTTTGGTGAAATGGAGGAGGTTTGGTTAAATGGAGGCGGTTTGGTTAAATGGAGGAGGTTTGGTTAAATGGAGGCGGTTTGGTTAAATGGAGGAGGTTTGGTTAAATAGAGGAGGTTCGGTTAAATGGAGGCGGTTCGGTTAAATGGAGGAGGTTTGGTTAAATGGAGGCGGTCCGGTTAAATGGAGGAGGTTTGGTTAAATGGAGGCGGTCCGGTTAAATGGAGGAGGTTCGGTTAAATGGAGGCGGTTCGGTTAAATGGAGGAGGTTTGGTTAAATGGAGGCGGTCCGGTTAAATGGAGGAGGTTTGGTTAAATGGAGGCGGTCCGGTTAAATGGAGGAGGTTTGGTTAAATGGAGGCGGTTCGGTTAAATGGAGGAGGTTCGGTTAAATGGAGGCGGTTCGGTTAAATGGAGGAGGTTTGGTTAAATGGAGGCGGTCCGGTTAAATGGAGGCAGTTCGGTTAAATGGAGGCGGTCCGGTTAAATGGAGGCAGTTCGGTTAAATGGAGGAGGTTTGGTTAAATGGAGGCGGTTTGGTGAAATAGGAGGTTTGGTTAAATGGAGGCGGTT
>NW_028163480.1:0-12449 GCF_964263955.1 Coregonus lavaretus
TACTTACTATAGAATTTTGTAGTAAACTGTAGTATACTGTAGAATACTATACTACACTGTAGTATCCCTCGATCAGATGCTGTCACGATCGTTGAACGAAGTGGACCAAGGCGCAGCGTGATGAGCGAACATACTTTATTATCAAAAGTGATAACACGAACAAAACAATAAACGATAACGTGCCGTCCTAGGTTAAACAACAAACACGGAACAAACCAAAAGGAACAAGATCCCACAACTACTGTGGGTAAACTGGCTTCTTAAGTATGGCTCCCAATCAGAGACAACAAGCAACAGCTGATACTCGTTGCCTCTGATTGAGAACCATACTGGCCAACATAAAAAAACACAACCCTAGAATACCGACATAGAACAAGAACACATAGAATTTACACACCCTGGCTCAACATATAGAGTCCCCAGAGCCAGGGTGTGACAGTACCCCCCCCCCAAAGGCGCGGACTGCGACCGCGCCTCAACATAAACCAAACAGGGGAGGGCTGGGTGGGCATTCCTCCTCAAAGGCGGTTCCGGCTCCGGGCTTGACCACCACCCTTCAACCATCCCCCGTAGCGCCCCTGGTCCGGTCTGGCCCCGCTGGCTGGAGCTGGACTGGACATCGTAGGAGCGGATTGCTTAGGCTCCGGTGTGGAGCAGCTGACCGGTACCTGACCAGGCACCGGTGACCCAGACACGGGTTGTGCCGGACTAACGACGCGCACCCCTGGCTTGGTGCGTGGAGCAGGAACGGGCCGGACCGGGCTGACGATGCGCACCCCTGGCTTGGTGCATGAAGCAGCAACGGGCCGGACCGGGCTGACGATGCGCACCCCTGGCTTGGTGCGTGGAGCAGGAACGGGCCGGACCGGGCTGACGATGCGCACCCCTGGCTTGGTGCGTGGAGCAGCAACGGGCCGGACCGGGCTGACGATGCGCACCCCTGGCTTGGTGCGTGGAGCAGGAACGGGCCTTACCAGGCTGACGACTCGCACCCCTGGCTTGGTGCGTGGAGCAGGAACGGGCCTTACCGGGCTGACGACTCGCACCCCTGGCTTGGTGCGAGTGGCAGGAACAGGCCGGGCCGGGCTGGTGACGCGCACCGTAGGCTTGGTGCGAGTGGCAGGAACAGGCCGGGCCGGGCTGGCGACGCGCACCGTAGGCTTGGTGCGAGTGGCAGGAACAGGCCAGGCCGGGCTGGCGACGCGCACCGTAGGCTTGGTGCGAGTGGCAGGAACAGGCCGGGCCGGGCTGGCGACGCGCACCGTAGGCTTGGTGCGAGTGGCAGGAACAGGCCGGGCCGGGCTGGCGATGCGCACCGTAGGCTTGGTGCGAGTGGCAGGAACAGGCCGGGCCGGGCTGGCGACGCGCACCGTAGGCTTGGTGCGAGTGGCAGGAACAGGCCGGGCCGGGCTGGCGACGCGCACCGTAGGCTTGGTGCGAGTGGCAGGAACAGGCCGGGCCGGCGACGCGCACCGTAGGCTTGGTGCGAGTGGCAGGAACAGGCCGGGCCGGCGACGCACACCGTAGGCTTGGTGCGAGTGGCAGGAACAGGCCGGGCCGGGCTGGCGACGCGCACCATTAGCTTGGTGCGGGGAGCAGGAACAGGCCGGGCCGGGCTGGCGACGCGCACCATTAGCTTGGTGCGGGGAGCAGTAACAGGCCGGGCTGGGCTGGCGATGCGCACCGTAGGCTTGGTGCGAAGGGCAGAAACAGGCCGGGCCGGGCTGGCGACGCACACCGTAGGCTTGGTGCGAGTGGGGCCGGGCTGGCGACGCGCACCGTAGGCTTGGTGCGAGTGGCAGGAACAGGCCGGGCCGGGCTGGCGACGCGCACCGTAGGCTTGGTGCGAGTGGCAGGAACAGGCCGGGCCGGGCTGGCGACGCGCACCGTAGGCTTGGTGCGAGTGGCAGGAACAGGCCGGGCCGGGCTGGCGACGCGCACCGTAGGCTTGGTGCGAGTGGCAGGAACAGGCCGGGCCGGGCTGGCGACGCGCACCGTAGGCTTGGTGCGAGTGGCAGGAACAGGCCGGGCCGGCGACGCGCACCGTAGGCTTGGTGCGAGTGGCAGGAACAGGCCGGGCCGGCGACGCACACCGTAGGCTTGGTGCGAGTGGCAGGAACAGGCCGGGCCGGGCTGGCGACGCGCACCATTAGCTTGGTGCGGGGAGCAGGAACAGGCCGGGCCGGGCTGGCGACGCGCACCATTAGCTTGGTGCGGGGAGCAGTAACAGGCCGGGCTGGGCTGGCGATGCGCACCGTAGGCTTGGTGCGAAGGGCAGAAACAGGCCAGGCCGGGCTGGCGACGCACACCGTAGGCTTGGTGCGAGTGGCAGGAACAGGCCGGGCCGGGCTGGCGACGCACACCGTAGGCTTGGTGCGAGTGGCAGGAACAGGCCGGGCCGGGCTGGCGACGCACACCGTAGGCTTGGTGCGAGTGGCAGGAACAGGCCGGGCCGGGCTGGCGACGCGCACCGTAGTCTTGGTGCGAGTGGCAGGAACAGGCCGGGCTGGGCTGGCGATGCGCACCGGAGGCTTGGTGCGAGGAGCAGGAACAGGCCGGGCCGGGCTGTGGAGACGGATAGGAGGCCTGGAGTGAAGAGCTGCCACAACCCGTCCTGGCTGAATGCCTACCTTCACACACTCTGTGTGAGGCATCAGCACAGGACGTACAGGGCTGTGTACCCGTACTAGCATAACAGCACGTGACACTGGCGCAGGATATCCGGGACCGAGGAGAGGCACTGGAGGCCACGAGCGCTGAGCCGGCACACTCCGTCCTGGCTGCATGCCCACCTTCGCACGACACGTGCGGGGTGCTCGCACAGGACGTACCGGACTATGCCGGACCACTCGTGGCACAGTACGCAGCTCCGCATACCCCGGAACCTGCCCAGTCTCATGCTGCCATGCCTGAGTACGGGGAGTTGGCTCTGCTCTCCATCCAGGCTCCGCCAACCTGCCTTCTGGCCCCCCAAACCCGGTGGCCTCCTCTCCTAATCTCCCATTTCGCCCTGTGGCAGCCTCCTGCTGCCCAGTCGCCCATGCCGTGTGCCCCCCCCTAAAAAATTTCTGGGGTTGCCTCTCGTCCGTCCGACGACGACACTGTTGACGCCGTTGCTCCTCTCTCGCCAGGGCCTTAACCTTAGCCCATGGCCCTTTTCCCCCGAGCATGTCCTCCCAGGACCACAATTGGCCCACCTGGGCCATCGCCAACCTCTCCAGCTCCTTACCCGGCGCTTCCTCCCATGTCCAGGCTGCCTGCTCCTGGACACGCTGCTTGGTCCTGGTATGGTGGGATCTTCTGTCACGAACGTCGAAGGATGAGGACCAAGGCGCAGCGTGATGAGCGAACATACTTTATTATCAAAAGTGATAACACGAACAAAACAATAAACGATAACGTGACGTCCTAGGTTAAACAACAAACACGGAACAAACCAAAAGGAACAAGATCCCACAACTACTGTGGGTAAACTGGCTGCTTAAGTATGGCTCCCAATCAGAGACAACAAGCAACAGCTGATACTCGTTGCCTCTGATTGAGAACCATACTGGCCAACATAGAAAACACAACCCTAGAATACCGACATAGAACAAGAACACATAGAATCTACACACCCTGGCTCAACATATAGCGTCCCCAGAGCCAGGGTGTGACAGATGCAGTACTTACTGTAGAATGTTTTAGTAAATACCACAGTAATATACCGAGGTATACCAAACCTTTTTTGATATACTAAGAGGACCGTTATTAGCATGTTTTAACCACTCCTATGTAAATGGTAGATTATCTGACACTCAAGAAGAAGGTCTGATCTCATTATTACTGAAACAGGATACAAGTGGAAAATATAAAGATCCAGTCCATTTACAAAATTGGAGGCCCCTTACACTTCAGTGTTGTGATGCAAAAATCCTAGCAAAATGTATAGCGCATAGAATTAAAAAGGTATTGTCGGATATTATTCATTCTAATCAGACAGGTTTTTTACATGGAAGATACATTGGAGATAATATAAGGCAAGTATTGGAAACAATAGAACACTATGGAAAATATGGGAAACCAGGCCTGCTATTCATAGCAGACTTCGAAAAGGCATTTGATAAAGTTCGACTGGGGTTTATATATAAATGCCTGGAGCATTTCAATTTTGGAGAATCTCTTATAAAATGGGTCAAAATCATGTATAGTAACCCTAGGTGTAAAATAGTAAATAATGGCTATTTCTCAGAAAGTTTTAAACTGTCAAGAGGAGTGAAACAAGGTTGTCCACTATCGGCATATCTATTTATTGTGGCCATCGAGATGTTAGCTATTAAAATCAGATCCAATAATAATATCAGAGGATTAGAAATACAGGGCTTAAAAACAAAGGTGTCATTGTACGCTGATGATTCATGTTTTCTTTTAAATCCACAACTTGAATCCCTCCACAGCCTCATAGAGGATCTAGATACATTTTCTAACCTCTCTGGATTAAAAACAAATTATGACAAATGTACTATATTACGTATTGGATCACTAAAAAATACAATTTTTACATTACCATGTAGTTTACCAATAAAATGGTCTGATGGTGATGTGGATATACTCGGAATACATATCCCAAAGGAAATAAATGATCTCACTTCAATAAATTTTAATAGAAAGTTAGCAAAAATAGATAAGATCTTACTACCATGGAAAGGAAAATACCTGTCAATTTGTGGAAAAATCACCCTGATTAACTCTTTAGTATTATCCCAGTTTACCTATTTGCTTATGGTCTTGCCTACGCCTAGCAAACAGTTTTTTAAATTATATGAGAAAAAAATATTAAATTTTATTTGGAACAGCAAGCCAGACAAAATTAAAAGAGCATATTTATATAATGAATATGAATTCGGAGGACAGAAATTATTAAATATTAAAGCATTAGACCTATCACTAAAATCTTCAGTCATCCAAAAGTTATTCTTAAATCCGAACTGGTTCTCAAGCAAATTAGTAAGATTGTCTCACCCACTGTTCAAGAAAGGCCTTTTTCCCTTTATTCAGATTACAACCTCTCACTTTCAGTTATTTGAAAAGGAAATAATCTCCCAAATGTCACTATTTCTAAAACAAGCCATAGAAAGTTGGTTGCAATTTCAATTTAATCCTCCAGAAACGACAGAACAAATAATGCAACAAATATTGTGGTTAAATTCAAATACACAAATTGACAAAAAACCTTTATTTTTTGACAGAATGTTTAAAAAAGGTATAATCTTCGTAAATGATATCATCGGTAGGACTGGTGGAGTTATGCACATGCAGCTAACAAAAACATATGGAAATGTCTGCTCTACCCAAAATTACAACCAAATAATTGCAGCCTTACCGCAAAAGTGGAAGAGGAAAGTTGAAGGGGGAGAAAGTAAGGAACTTGTCTGTCGGCCTTGCATTAAAGAACATAATTGGTTAAGGAAAACTGTGATAAATAAAAAAGTATATCAGTTTCACTTAAGGACCAAAGGATTGACAGCCGTCCCATATAGATTGCAAAATAGTTGGGAAGAGATCTTTGACGTACCGATCCCATGGCATAGTGTTTATGAACTGACACGCAAAACGACACCGGATTCAACAATTAGAATCTTTCAATTTAAATTATTATATAAAATTCTTGCTACCAATAGAATGTTATTTATATGGGGGATACAATCTTCCCAGCTCTGCAGATTTTGCTGTGAAGAGACAGAATCATTAGATCATTTGTTTTGGTTCTGTCCATTTGTAGCTTGTTTTTGGACACAGGTCCAGGAATGGCTAAAGGATTGCAATATTTACCTGGAACTAACCTTGCAGATAGCATTACTGGGTGATCTGAAAAGTCATAGTCAATCAATCAATAATATAATAATACTTTTAGCAAAAATGTTTATTTTTAATTCACAATCTGTAGAAGCAATGAGAATAGAAAGGTTCAGAACTTTTGTAAAACATCACAGTACGGTTGAAATATATATGGCAAATAGAAATCCTATATGGATGGTGTTAAGAGATAGATGGGAGGTATTGAATAGAGTTGAAGGATGGGACTAATAAATAACAACAAATAATAACAAAGATAGCTAATAATGTAAGCATACTGTGTCCATAATAAGTATATAGGTTGTATGTTGGGAGCTTTTGGGAAAGAGCACAGTTAGAAAGATATGGCATTTAGAAGCAAACCGGATGGACATCATGAAAATGATCGGAGAGGTTGAGAGTAGAAGAAGTTCAGGAGCAAAAAAAAAAAAAAAAAAAAAAATATATATATATATATATATATATATATATATATATATATATATATATATATATATAGAGAGAGAGAGAGAGAGAGAGAGAGAATTATTGTAAAATTAACTCCATAAGGTGTAGATAGTAAGTATAGACCGGAAGTAGAGGCCTGGGCGTTGTTGTTCACTAATTTACTCCAAGTAGGGAAAGGATGGTGGGGTTGAAAAGTAATAAAGGGGAATATATATATATAAAAAAAAAATACATGGGGGATTGGAAGTGATGCAGACAATAACATTGATAGAAGATACAATCTATCTGCAATATTAAGCTGATCCATTCCCCCCGAAAAAAAATAAATAAAAAAATAAAATAAAAATAAATACCACTGTAATATCCGTAAAAACACTACAGTCTGCAAAAACACTACACTTTTTTAACTATAGTAAATACTACAGTATTTCATTTGCATATACCCTGCCCATTCACCTCCCCAATATCCCAATTTGTGCCACCCATAAGTGAGAAACCTACATGCCAAGTATAGACAATACAGTATATTGTATTCCCTACAGGTTATAGAAAAGAGCAGAAGCTCTCAAATATCGATTCAGACCCCAGTCCTACCTACCTACCTACCTACCTACCTACCTACCTACCTACAGGTTATACTCCGAGTCGATATTCATGTAATAATAAGGAATTCCCCTCGACCACACCCACAAATTGGGAAAAACAATCATACTTTCCCATTGACCTCCATTGTAAAAGAGCCAACTACGTTGTCGATTTTTAGTAATACAGAAATAACAAAACATGCTGAAAAGCAGCTGTGTTGTTCAATGTACATGTAACCAGGTAAGAAATCCCGACCAACGGTTCGCAATTCTCTCACGCAGGCTCTATTTCCCTGCGTGAGAGAAGAGCCCCCAGGCTATTCGGTGTGGGTAAGTTAGAAATGTGGGGACCCGGTGTCCAAATAGGCTACACGTACAGTACCAGTCAAAAGTTTGGACACACCTACTCATTCAAGGGTTTTTCTTTATTTTTACTATTTTCTACATTGTAGAATAATAGTGAAGACATCAAAACTATGAAATAACACATAAGGAATCATGTAGTAACCAAAAAGTGTTAAACAAATCAAAATATATTTTATATTTGAGATTCTTCAGCTGATGACAGCTTTGCACACTCTTGGCATTATCTCAACCAGCTTCACCTGGAATGCTTTTCCAACAGTCTTGAAGGAGTTCACACATATGCTGAGCACTTCTTGGCTGCTTTTCCTTCACTCTGCGGTCCGACTCATCCCAAACCATCTCAATTGGGTTGAGGTCGGGGGATTGTGGAGGCCAGGTCATCTGATGCAGCACTCCATCACTCTCCTTCTTGGTAAAATAGCCCTTACACAGCCTGGAGGTGTGTTGCCTCATTGTCCTGTTGAAAAACAAATTATAGTCCCACTAAGCCCAAACCAGATGGGATGGCGTATCACTGCAGAATGCTGTGGTAGCCATGCTGGTTAAGTGTGCCTTGAATTCTAAATAAATCAAAGACAGTGTCACCAGCGAAGCACCCCCACACCCTAACACCTCCTCCTCCATGCTTTACGGTGGGAAATACACATGCAGAGATCATCTGTTCACCCACACCGCGTCTCACAAAGCCACGGCGGTTGGAACCAAATATCTCCCATTTGGACTCCAGACCAAAAGACACATTTCCACCGGTCTAATGTCCATTGCTCGTGTTTCTTGGCCCAAGCAAGTCTCTTCTTCTTATTGGTGTCCTTTAGTAGTGGTTTCTTTGCAGCAATTCGACCATGAAGGCCAGATTCACAAAGTCTCCTCTGAACAGTTAATGTTGAGATGTGTCTGTACTTGAACTCTGTGAAGCATTTATTTGGGCTACAATTTCTGAGGCTGGTAACTCTAATGAACTTATGCTCTGCAGCAGAGGTAACTCTGGGTCTTCCTTTCCTGTGGCGGTCCTCATGAGAGCCAGTTTCATCATAGCGCTTGATGGTTTTTGCGACTGCACTTGAAGTTCTTGAAATGTTCCGTATTGACGGACCTTCATGTCTTAAAGTAATGATGGACTGTTGTTTCTCTTTGCTTATTTGAGCTGTTCTTGCCATAATATGGACTTGGTCTTTTACCAAATAGGGATATCTTCTGTATACCACCCCTACCTTGTCACAACACAATTGATTGGCTCAAACGCAATAAGAAGGAAATAAATTCCACAAATTAACTCTTAAGAAGGCACACCTGTTAATTGAAATGCATTATAGGTGCGTACCTCATGAAGCTGGTTGAGAGAATGCCAAGAGTGTGCAAAGCTGTCATCAAGGCAAAGGGTGGCTATTTAAAGAATCTCAAATATAAAATATATTTTGATTTGTTAAACACTTGTTTGGTTACTGCATGATTCCATATGTGTTATTTCATAGTTTTGATGTCTTCACTATTATTCTACAATGTAGAAAATAGTAAAAATCTTGAATGGGTAGGTGTGTCCAAACTTTTGACTGGTACTGTAGCTAGGTGTGTGGAAAACATTTCATCTCAGGTAAGACATTTAACTTGCTTAGTATAGTGAGTTTGTAACTCCACTGACTACTTATAGCTGTATAGTCTGTTTGTTTGTGTTGTTGGTCTTAGCTAGCTTAATGTTTCAGTCAACAGCTAGCTAGCTAGCACTCACATGGCTGCTAGCACCGTCATGAAAAGGGGCATGAGGGAAGCCCTTCATTGTTACGTTTTTCTATGTAGTGAGAACGCTAGGGAGCAGGCAATGTTTAAAAGTAATCTTTAGACATGTTGTACTTTTCTTAAATGTAGTTTTGTAATTGACTAAAACAAGCAGACCAAATGGACATTTTCGATTATTTTTTGCTCTGAGCCATTGGGGTAACCTAGGTAACCACAGATTTTTTTTCCCCACGGGCGGGGCCACGACGTTCTATCTAATACCGACTGGGACTATGAAAAATTTGCTCTTTTAGTATTTCTCCAGTAGGTTTCCTCAAGGAGAAAGCCTCCACTTCTATGTCAAAGATAATTAAACAAAGACCCTATAGTAAATACTACAGTAATTTCTGCAAAAACACTACAGTAAATACTACAGTATACTACAATCCTCAACAACACTACATTAATTACTATAGTATATACTACAGTTGTCTTTTACTACAGTATTTATAGTATAGTTAACTGTACATACTACAGTATACTACAGTAACTACTACAGTATTCACTACAGTCCACAAAAATAAGGTCTGCCAAAACACTGCAGTGAATACTATAGTATTTATACCATAGTATACTTTAGTAACTTTTAATGTGGGGATACTGGTGACAGTTGAGGTACGGCTGTGTATACTGTATGTAATCAGGGTTAAAGTGACTAAGCAGCAGGACAAATATAATAAATAGTAGCAGCAGCGGACACAGATGTAGGATCTTAATTTGAGCCAATTTGCTACAGCAGGAAAATAATCCTGCAACAACAGGAAATGTTAATTATTATGTGGATTATAATTATAATTTTTTTGTAGAGGTTGATACATTTTTCTTTAGTGCAAATCAAATCAGAAATTTTAAAGTGGAAAATTCTCAGCAACAAAAAAAGGATAAATAAATAAATAAATTGGTCATTTAGCAGACGCTCTTATCCAGAGCGACTTACAGGAGCAATTAGGGTTAAGTGCCTTGCTCAAGGGCACATCGACAGATTTTTCACCTAGTCGGCTCGGGGATTAGAACCAGCGACCTTTCGGTTACTGGCACAATGCTCTTAACCATTAAGCTATCAAATTAAGATCCTACATCTGAATAGTGAATGTGTTTGTGTGTGTGTGTGTGAGTGAGTGAGTATATGTGTGTATATGTGTATAGAGTGTTATAAGTGTGTATAGAGTCAGTGCAGATGGGTGTAGGTAGTCAGCCATTGATTAGCTGTTCAGCAGTCTTATTGCTTGGAGGTAGAAGCTGTCTTGGAGCCTGTTGGTCCGTGACCTGATGCTCGGGTACCGCTTGCCAGACGGTAGCGGGAAGAATAGTCCATGGCTGGGGTGACTGAATTCTTCAAGTTTTAATGTCACATGCACAAGTACAGTGATGTTTCTTTCTTACAAACTCAAAATACAACAATGCAATAATCAATAACAATGTAATACAAAAAAAAAAAAGACAAAAAAAAAAAAAAAAAAATTAGAAGAACACAATATGTATGTAAGCATACTGTATACAGGGTCAGTTCCAATACCATATTTACAATGTGCAGGGATACTGGAGTGATGGAGGTAGACATGTATGGGGTAAGGTGACTAGGCAACAGGATATAAGATAAACAAAGTAGCAGCACCTTGTATGTGAGTGGGTGTGCGAGTGTGTAGAGTCAGTATAAATGTATGTGCATATTGTGTGTGAGTGAGCAGATGATGGAGTGAGTGTGTGTTTGAGTGTGTAGGGCCCTGTGAGTGTGCATAGAAACAGTAAAAGGTCAATAACGATACAAGGTAAACTCAGATAGTTCATGTAACGATTTTGTTAGCTATTTATCAGTCTTATTGCTTTGGATAGAAGCTGTTCAAGAGCCTGTTGGTGCCAGACTTGACTAGATGTCCTCGATGGCTGGGAGCTCGCCACTGGGGATGTACTGGGCCATCCGCACCATCCTCTGTAGAGACTTGCGGTTGAGGGCGGTGCAGTTGCTGCTGATGCAGCCAGACAGAATGTTCTCAACAGTGTATCTGTAGAACTAGAATGTGTTCATAGGAACCCACCCCACCCAGATGGGGATGGCACCCACATAGACACAGTGTGTTTGCATGTGTGTGTGTGTTAATGCATGCCTGTGTGTGTGCGCAGGGTGTGCCACCGTTTGCATTTATCTACTATAACAGTACATCAGATATACATTTACATTACCTTTTAGTCATTTAGCAGACGCTCTTATCAAGTGTGACTTACAGTTCATATGACAATGTGCTGAGGTTTCAAGTCTTTTCACTTCCTCTTTGATTTTGGCAGAGCGAGAGGGAGAGAGGCATGCTTAATACCTGCAGTTAAAAGCTCGTGGCCACAAATAAATGAGTGTGATTCATCACTTCCTTCCTATTGAGCATGAATAGCACAAGAGCACAGGGTGTGAACTCTTTTCACTGCTTCTCTGTGTATGTGTGTGTGTGCTGGTTTAGTGTATGTAGTATGTGGACAGGGACCCTGCATACATTAGCTATACATATACAGTATGTATGTGTAGTGTGTGTAAACTGTAGTTGAGGGACCTCTCCAGTTCTCCTGCCGACCTCTGGTGCCATCTGCCAGTGACAGGGAAGAAATGCAAATCAGCTGCATCCCTATAATCCACTAGGGCCAGCTCTCTCCATTAGAGCAGTCCACACAACTAAACTAGGTCAGACAGACCAGCAGCCAGCTGTGTGTGTGTGTGTGTGTGTGTGTGTGTGTGTGTGTGTGTGTGTGTGTGTGTGTGTGTGTGTGTGTGTGTGTGTGTGTGTGTGTGAAAGACGGCACACATGCACAGTTCCTTTGTGTAGTGAGACGGCTGTACGTGTGTGTATGGGGGATGGAATTTGGGTTGACATGACAGATGTAAACATTCTAACACACAACAACCTTACAACACTAATCTTCAAACATATATTTTAACCAGAAATTGTCACATGATGTCCACACACAGTATGTGACCAGACAGGGTGGCTGAGCAACTCAATGGCAAATAATGCCTCTTATCTGAGCCTGAGCCCCAACACAACTGACAGGGAACCTATTAAACTTCTGAAAACCAAACAGCCAGGAGGATGATGCAACGCTGAGGCAACACGTCCTTTCTCATATCTCTGCCTGCGACGACGCCTCTGAATTATAAATGAGGACTTTGCAGCCACTGGCTTTCTTTATGCTCACAATTACGTGTGTTTTTTACTGTGTTATTCTTCATTATAAACTGGGTGGTTCGAGCTCTGAATGCTGATTATCTGACACTTGTGGTATACCACGGCTCTGACAAAACATTTATTTTTACTGCTCTAATTACGCTGGTAACCAGTTTATAATAGCAATAAGGCACCTCAGGGGTTTGTGATATATGGCCAATATACTACGGCTAAGGGCTGTGTCCAGGCACTCCGCGTTGCGTCGTGCTTAAGAACAGCCCTAAGCCCCCTCGAC
>NW_028163479.1:0-1000 GCF_964263955.1 Coregonus lavaretus
GGCAATATTTCTTAAACTTACAGAAGGCAAACAATTTCTGCAAAATTAAATAGAAATGTTATATTAGTTGGCAGGGGCCTTTACTTCAACATTATTGAGTTTTGATGTATTTCTATACTGACCAAAAATATAAACGCAACAAGAGCTGAAATAAAATATCCCAGAAATGTTCCATACGCACAAAAAGCTTATTTCTCTCAAATGTTGTGCACAAATTTGTTTACATCCCTGTTAGTGAGCATTTCTCCTTTGCCAAGATAATCCATCCACCTGACAGGTGTGGCATATCAAGAAGCTGATTAAACAGTATGATCATTACACAGGTGCACCTTGTGCTGGGGACAATAAAAGGCCACTCTATAATGTGCACTTGTCACACAACACAATGCCACAGATGTCTCAAGTTTTGAGGGAGCATGCAATTGGCATGCTGACTGCAGGACTGTCCAACAGAGCTGTTGCCAGATAATTTAATGTTAATTTCTCTACTATAAGCCGCCTCCAACGTCGTTTTAGAGAATTTGGCAGTACATCCAACTGGCCTCACAACCACAGACCACGTGTAACCACGCCAGCCCAGGACCTCCACATCCGGCTGCGGAATCTGAGGAGTATTTCTGTCTGTAATAAAGTCATTTTGTGCAGAAAAACTCATTCTAATTGGCTGGGCCTGGCTCCCCAGTGGGTGGACCTGGCTCCCAAGTGGGTGGGCCTATGCCCACCCATGGCTGCGCCCCTGCCCAGTCATGTGAAAACCATAGATTAGGGCCTAATTAATTTATTTCAATTGACTGATTTCCTTCATTGTTGCATGTTGCGTTTATATTTTTGTTCAGTATAATACCTTAACACTTTTTCTAGTAGACATTTTTTAAGACCCCTTTTCCATCTGTGTGACCAGAAATCAAAGCCTTTGGTTATTCCAAATTTTCAGAATGAAAAATTGTTGAAAAATGTATCTATACCTTTATTTCCCCAAAATATAGACTCGTAGCTTTCA
>NW_028163477.1:0-2500 GCF_964263955.1 Coregonus lavaretus
TACTGCATGTCATGTGTTGTCATACCATTACATTTTAAAGGCTGGTGGAACTGTTCATAGATGAAGATTAAAGGGTTCTCGGTAGAACCCTTCGTAGACGGTTCTAGGAAGAACCTTTAGATGATTAAATGGTTATTGGTAGAACCCTTCATAGATGGTTCTCAGTAGAACCATATACAGGGGGTTCTTTGAAGAACCCTACATAGAGGGTTCTAGATAGAACCCTCTGCAAAGGGTTCTACCCAGCACCAAAAAGGGTTCCCCTATGGGGCAGGGTCTTCAAAGAACACCCTGTATATGGTTCTACTGAGAATATAGATACATCTCTCTCTCTCTCTCTGTGAGGCAGCAACGGTAGCTAGGTTAACACATAATATCTGATATGAATTATAGATAAATCTCTCTAAGGCCCCTCTGGTCTCTATGGAATCTTTATAGTCTCTATGGTCTCTCTATGGTCTCTATGGTCTCTCTATGGTCTCTATATAGTCTCTATAGTCTCTATATGGTCTCTATGGTCTCTATGGTCTCTCTATGGTCTCTCTATGGTCTCTCTATGGTCTCTATGGTCTCTCTATGGTCTCTATATAGTCTCTATGGTCTCTCTATGGTCTCTATGGTCTCTCTATGGTCTCTATGGTCTCTATATGGTCTCTCTATGGTCTCTATGGTCTCTCTATGGTCTCTCTATGGTCTCTATGGTCTCTCTATAGTCTCTATGGTCTCTCTATAGTCTCTATGGTCTCTATGGTCTCTATGGTCTCTCTATGGTCTCTCTATGGTCTCTATGGTCTCTCTATGGTCTCTATATAGTCTCTATGGTCTCTCTATGGTCTCTATGGTCTCTCTATGGTCTCTATGGTCTCTATATGGTCTCTCTATGGTCTCTATGGTCTCTCTATGGTCTCTCTATGGTCTCTATGGTCTCTCTATAGTCTCTATGGTCTCTCTATAGTCTCTATGGTCTCTATGGTCTCTCTATGGTCTCTCTATGGTCTCTCTATAGTCTCTATGGTCTCTCTATGGTCTCTATTGTCTCTCTGTGGTCTCTCTATGGTCTCTATGGTCTCTCTATGGTCTATATGGTCTCTATAGTCTCTATAGTCTCTATGGTCTCTCTATAGTCTCTATGGTCTCTCTATAGTCTCTATGGTCTCTATGGTCTCTCTATGGTCTCTATGGTCTCTCTATGGTCTCTCTATAGTCTCTATGGTCTCTCTAAGGTCTCTATGGTCTCTCTGTGGTCTCTCTATGGTCTCTATGGTATCTTTATGGTCTCTATGGTCTCTATATGGTCTCTCTATGGTCTCTATATGGTCTCTATATGGTCTCTATGGTCTCTATATGGTCTCTCTATGGTCTCTCTATGGTCTCTATGGTCTCTATATAGTCTCTATGGTCTCTATAGTCTCTATATGGTCTCTATAGTCTCTATAGTCTCTATGGTCTCTATATGGTCTCTATATGGTCTCTCTATGGTCTCTCTATGGTCTCTCGATGGTCTCTATGGTCTCTCTATGGTCTCTCTATGGTCTCTCTATGGTCTCTATAGTCTCTATAGTCTCTATGGTCTCTCTATGGTCTCTATGGTCTCTATAGTCTCTATAGTCTCTATGGTCTCTCTATGGTCTCTATGGTCTCTCTATGGTCTCTCTATGGTCTATCTATGGTCTCTATAGTCTCTATAGTCTCTATGGTCTCTCTATAGTCTCTATAGTCTCTATAGTCTCTATAGTCTCTATGGTCTCTCTATGGTCTCTATAGTCTCTATAGTCTCTATAGTCTCTATGGTCTCTCTATGGTCTCTCTATGGTCTCTCTATGGTCTCTATAGTCTCTATAGTCTCTTTGGTCTCTCTATGGTCTCTATGGTCTCTCTATGGTCTCTATAGTCTCTATGGTCTCTCTATGGTCTCTATAGTCTCTATGGTCTCTCTATAGTCTCTATAGTCTCTATGGTCTCTCTATGGTCTCTATGGTCTCTATGGTCTCTCTATGGTCTCTATGGTCTCTATGGTCTCTCTATGGTCTCTCTATGGTCTCTATAGTCTCTATAGTCTCTTTGGTCTCTCTATGGTCTCTATGGTCTCTCTATGGTCTCTATAGTCTCTATGGTCTCTCTATGGTCTCTATAGTCTCTATGGTCTCTCTATAGTCTCTATAGTCTCTATGGTCTCTCTATGGTCTCTATGGTCTCTATGGTCTCTCTATGGTCTCTATGGTCTCTATGGTCTCTCTATGGTCTCTCTATAGTCTCTATAGTCTCTATAGTCTCTATAGTCTCTATAGTCTCTATGGTCTCTATAGTCTCTATAGTCTCTATAGTCTCTATGGTCTCTCTATGGTCTCTCTATGGTCTCTCTATAGTCTCTATAGTCTCTATAGTCTCTATGGTCTCTCTATGGTCTCTATAGTCTCTATGGTCTCTCTATGGTCTCTCTATGGTCTCTCTATAGTCTCTATAGTCTCTATAGTCTCTATGGTCTCTCTATGGTCTCTAT
>NW_028163477.1:10000-57396 GCF_964263955.1 Coregonus lavaretus
CAAACAGACAGACATACAACCAGCCAGCCAGACATACAGACAACCAGCTAGCAACAGACAGTAGACAACAGACATTAGACAATAGACAACAGACAATAGACAACAGACAATAGCAACAGACAGTAGACACAGAGAGTAGACATTATACATTAGACAACAGACAGTAGACAACAGACAGTAGACAACAGACAGTAGACAACAGACAGTAGACAACAGACAGTAGACAGCAGAGAGTAGACAACAGACAATAGACAACAGACAATAGACAACCAGACAGATAGACAGACATACAGACAACCAGATAGACAACCAGACAGACAACCAGACAGACATACAGAAAGACAGACATACAGGCAACCAGACAGACAAACAGACAAACAGCAGACAGACAACCAGTCAGAGAGACAGACAACCAGACAGACATACAGACCACCAGACAGACAAACAGACAGACAAACAGACAGGCAACCAGTCAGAGAGGGAGACAGACAACCAGACAGACAGACAGACAGACAGACAACCAGACAGCCAGACAGACAAACAGACAGGCAACCAGTCAGAGAGGGAGACAGACAACCAGACAGACATACAGACAGACAACCAGACAGACATACAGACAGACAACCAGACAGACAACCAGACAGACAGACAACCAGACAGACAACCAGACAGACAACCAGACAGACATACAGACAGACAACCAGACAGACAGACAACCAGACAGACAACCAGACAGGCAAACAGACAGACAAACAGACAGAGAGACAGACATACAACCAGACAGACAACCAGCCAGGCAAACAGACAGACAAACAGACAGAGATACAGGCAGACAACCAGACAGCCATACAGACATACAGACAACCAGACAGATAGACAGACATACAGACAACCAGACAGACAAACAGACAGACAACCAGTCAGAGAGACAGACATACAACCAGACAGACATACATACAGACAGACAACCAGCCAGACAGACATACAGACAACCAGCCAGACAGCCAGACAGACAAACAGACAGACATACAACCAGCCAGCCAGACATACAGACAACCAGCTAGACAGACAAACAGACAGGCAACCAGTCAGAGAGGGAGACAGACAACCAGACAGACATACAGACAGACAACCAGACAGACAGACAACCAGACAGACAGACAGACATACAACCAGACAGACAACCAGCCAGGCAAACAGACAGACAAACAGACAGAGAGACAGGCAGACAACCAGACAGACATACAGACATACAGACAACCAGACAGATAGACAGACATACAGACAACCAGATAGACAACCAGACAGACAACCAGACAGACATACAGAAAGACAGACATACAGGCAACCAGACAGACAAACAGACAAACAGCAGACAGACAACCAGTCAGAGAGACAGACAACCAGACAGACATACAGACCACCAGACAGACAAACAGACAGACAAACAGACAGGCAACCAGTCAGAGAGGGAGACAGACAACCAGACAGACATACAGACCACCAGACAGACAAACAGACAGACAAACAGACAGGCAACCAGTCAGAGAGGGAGACAGACAACCAGACAGACAGACAGACAGACAGACAGACAACCAGACAGCCAGACAGACAAACAGACAGGCAACCAGTCAGAGAGGGAGACAGACAACCAGACAGACATACAGACAGACAACCAGACAGACATACAGACAGACAACCAGACAGACAACCAGACAGACAGACAACCAGACAGACAACCAGACAGACAACCAGACAGACATACAGACAGACAACCAGACAGACAGACAACCAGACAGACAACCAGACAGGCAAACAGACAGACAAACAGACAGAGAGACAGACATACAACCAGACAGACAACCAGCCAGGCAAACAGACAGACAAACAGACAGAGATACAGGCAGACAACCAGACAGCCATACAGACATACAGACAACCAGACAGATAGACAGACATACAGACAACCAGATAGACAACCAGACAGACAACCAGACAGACATACAGAAAGACAGACATACAGGCAACCAGACAGACAAACAGACAAACAGCAGACAGACAACCAGTCAGAGAGACAGACAACCAGACAGACAGACAGACAGACAGACAACCAGACAGACAAACAGACAGACAAACAGACAGGCAACCAGTCAGAGAGGGAGACAGACAACCAGACAGACATACAGACAGACAACCAGACAGACATACAGACAGACAACCAGACAGAGAGGGAGACAGACAACCAGACAGACATACAGACAGACAACCAGACAGACATACAGACAGACAGGCAAACAGACAGACAAACAGACAGAGAGACAGACAGACAGACAGACAACCAGTCAGAGAGACAGACAGACAGACAGACAGACAGACAGACAGACAGAACAGACAGACAGACAGACAGACAGACAGACAGACAGACAGACAGACAGACAGACAGACAGACAGACAGACAGACAGACAGACAGACAGACGTATATTTGACTTTGAAACCAGATCTCCATGTAAAGGGCTTTCCAGATATATACAGGAGACATTAATTTCTTCCTTTCTGCATCACTGCGATAATAACACACAACCACATTACACTGCCAAGTTACACAACCACATTACACTGCCAAGTTACACAACCACATTACACTGCCAAGTTACACAACCACATTACACTGCCAAGTTACACAACCACATTACACTGCCAAGTTACACAACCATGTTACACGACCACGTTACATGGCCAAGTTACACAACCACGTTACACGACCACGTTACACAACCTCGTTACACAACCACGTTACACGACCACGTTACACAACCACGTTACACAACCACATTACACGACCTCGTTACATGACCACGTTACACAACCACGTTACACAACCTCGTTACACAACCACGTTACACGACCACGTTACACAACCACGTTACACAACCACATTACACGACCTCGTTACACGACCACGTTACACAACCACGTTACACAACCTCGTTACACAACCACGTTACACAACCTCGTTACACAACCACGTTACATGGCCAAGTTACACAACCTCGTTACACGACCACGTTACACGACCACGTTACACAACCTCGTTACACAACCACGTTACACGACCTGGTTACACGACCTCGTTACACGACCACGTTACACAACCAAGTTACATAACCACATTACACGACCTCGTTACACGACCACGTTACACAACCACGTTACACAACCTCGTTACACAACCACGTTACACAACCTCGTTACACGACCACGTTACACGACCACGTTACACAACCACGTTACACAACCACGTTACACAACCTCGTTACACAACCACGTTACACGACCTGGTTACACGACCTCGTTACACGACCACGTTACACAACCATGTTACACAACCACATTACACGACCTCGTTACACGACCACGTTACACAACCACGTTACACGACCTCGTTACACAACCACGTTACACAACCTCGTTACACAACCACGTTACACAACCTCTTTACACAACCACGTTACACGACCTCGTTACACAACCACGTTACACAACCTCGTTACATGACCACGTTACACGACCACGTTACATGGCCAAGTTACACGACCTCGTTACACGACCTCGTTACACGACCACGTTACACAACCACGTTACACGACCTCGTTACACGACCACGTTACACGACCACGTTACACGACCACGTTACACGACCACGTTACACGACCTCGTTACACGACCACGTTACACGACCACGTTACACGACCACGTTACACGACCACGTTACACAACGTCGTTACACAACCACATTACACAACCTCGTTACATGACCTCATTACACGACCACGTTACACGACCTCGTTACGCAACCTCGTTACGCAACCTCATTACGCAACCACATTACACAATCACGTTACACAACCACGTTACACAACCACATTACACAACCTCGTTACACAACCTCGTTACACAACCACGTTACACAACCACGTTACACGACCTCGTTACACAACCACGTTACAAGACCTTGTTACACGACCACGTTACACAACCACGTTACACGACCACGTTACACAACCAAGTTACACAACCACGTTACACACAGCTGTAGCATGAGGTAGCCTCAAATAGTCAGACACACAACAACCAGATAACCAGACAGACAGAGAGCCAGACAGACAGAGAGCCAGACAGACAGAGAGCCAGACAGACAGAGAGCCAGACAGACAGAGAGCCAGACAGACAGAGAGCCAGACAGACAGAGAGCCAGACAGACAGATAACCAGACAGACAGAGAGCCAGACAGACAGAGAGCCAGACAGACAGATAACCAGACAGACAGAGAGCCAGACAGACAGAGAGCCAGACAGACAGAGAGCCAGACAGACAGAGAGCCAGACAGACAGAGAGTCATGTATATGTTCCATGTCTTTAGAAACTTCACTTCTACTCTCTCAACTACAACATTTATTTCTGATATGTGTGCACATGTTTGTGTGAGGTCTACCTTTGTGTGTGTGTGTGTGTGTGTGTGTGTGTGTGTGTGTGTGTGTGTGTATGTAGCTGTGGATAGGAGGGGTATCTCCACATTTAATATACAGTGCATTCGGAAAGTATTCAGACCCCTTCCCTTTTTCCACATTTTGTTACGTTACAGCCTTAATCTAAAATTGATTAAATTATTTTTTCCCTCATCAATCTACACATAATACCCCATAATGACAAAGTGAAAACTTGTTTTTAGAAATGTTTGCAAATGTATTAATAATAAAAAACAGAAATACTTTATTTACACAGGTATTCAGACCCTTTGCTATGAAACTCTAATTTGAGCTCAGGTGCATCCTGTTTCCATTAAATCATCCTTGAGATGTTTCTACAACTTGATTGGAGTCCACCTGTGGTAAATTCAGTTGATTGGACATGATTTGGAAAGGCCCACACCTGTCTATATAAGGTCCTACAGTTGACAGTGCATGTCAGAGCAAAAACCAAGCCGAAGGTTGAAGGAATTGTCCATAGAGCTCTGAGACAGGATTGTGTCGAGGCACAGATCTGGGGAAGGGTAACAAAACATTTCTGCAGCATTCAAGGTCCCCAAGAACACAGTGGCCTCCATCATTGTTAAATGGAAGAAGTTTGGAACCACCAAGACTCTTCCTAGAGCCGGCTGCCCGGCCAAACTGAGCAATCTGGGGAAAAGGGTCTTGGTCAGGGAGGTGACCAAAAACCCGATGGTCACTCTGACAGTGCTCTAGAGTTCCTCTGTGGAGATGGGAGAACCTTCCAGAAGGACAACCATCTCTGCAGCACTCCACCAAATCAGGCCTTTATGGTAGAGTGGCCAGACGGAAGCCGCTCCTCAGTAAAAGGCACATGACAGCCCGCTTGGAGTTTGTAAAAAGGCACCTAAAGACTCTCAGACCATGAGAAACAAGATTCTCTGGTCTGATGAAACCAAGATTGAACTCTTTGGCTTGAATGCCAAGCGTCACGTCTAGAGGAAATCTGGCACCATCCCTACGGTGAAGCATGGTGGTGGTAGCATCATGCTGTGGGGATGTTTTTCAGCGGCAGGGACTGGGAGACTAGTACAGAAAGATCCTTGATGAAAACCTGCTCCAGAGTGCTCAGGACCTCAGACTGGGGCGAAGGTTCACCTTCCAACAGGACAACAACCCTAAGCACACAGCCAAGACAACGCAGCAGTGGCTTCGGGACAAGTCTCTGAATGTCCTTTAGTGGCCCAGCCAGAGCCCGGACTTGAACCCAATCAAACATCTCTGGAGAGACCTGAAAATAGTTGTGCAGCGACGCTCCCCATCCAACCTGACAGAGCTTGAGAGGATCTGCAGAGAAGAATGGGAGAAACTCCCCAAATACAGGTGTGCCAAGCTTGTAGCGTCATACCCAGGAAGACTCAAGGCTGTAATCGCTGCCAAAGGTGCTTCAACAAAGTACTGAGTAAAGGGTCTGAATACTTATGTGAATATGATATTTCCATTTTTTATTTTTCATACATTTGCTAAAATTTCGAAAAACCTGATTTAGCTTTGTCATTACGGGGTATTGTGTGTAGATTGATGAGGGAAAACACAATGTAATCCAAATAAGGCTGTAACGTAACAACATGTGGAAAAAGTCAAGGGGTCTGAATACTTCCCGAATGCCCTGTAATGTCTCACTGCAACAATGAACAATGGAAAAGGTGCTGTTATAATGAGCTGAGGACAACACAGTGATATAGAGCATATCATGTAGGGAAGCAAGAATTCACTAATAAACTAGACAGACAGATAGAGAGAGAGAGAGAGAGAGAGAGAGATAAACTAGACAGACAGATAGAGAGAGAGAGAGAGAGAGAGAGAGAGAGAGAGAGAGAGAGAGAGAGAGAGAGAGAGAGAGAGAGAGAGAGAGAGAGAGAGAGAGAGAGAGAGAGAGAGAGAGAGAGAGAGAGAGAGAGAGAGAGAGAGAGAGAGAGAGAGAGAGAGAGAGAGAGAGAGAGAGAGAGAGAGAGAGAGAGAGAGAGTGGCCCCCACTGCCTCCCCAACACACCATATCTCCTGAAACATCTCCACACTTTTTATCATTTCATAGAACTCAAATTCCACCCTAAGGTGCTCAGAGACCATCCCATTAAATAATAGTAAAGGGTCTGTTATCCCCCCACCTTTGACCCTGTTCCTCCTTGTTAGCCTAATAGCCAACTTTGCCTGAGCAAACAGAAAATTCAACAACACACATTTTTCCTTTTCCTTATTTGAATATCTGTACCCCATTATAAACATCCCGACAGTAAACTCCACCCCCAACCTCTCACACAGACATTCCAACAGAGACATTAATGGCATTAACCTGGCGCACACAGAAAACACATGATGCACAGTTTCACTCATGACACAGAAAGGACACCCCCGTCCGACTCCCGGTTCAACCCGTGCCAACCAGCTGTTAGTGGCCAGGGCTCCATGTAGAACCCTCCACTGGAGGTCCCCTGACCTCTTTGGTACTGGGAGTTTGTAGAGCCCCCTCCATCTAAAACCCACCATACTCTCCATCCCACATACACCCTGCCACTGATGTGCCTTCACTCCTGTTAGGCTCCTGATGTTCCTCACCTTAATGCAGAGGTTGTACAGGGCTTTACCTCCCGCCCCTTCAAACTCCCCCAGGCTCTGAGTGTTAAAATCTAACAAGCCCTCCAGACCCCCTTGCCAGTCCCCAGTCTCTGCCGTCACCTGCAGTGGCGGAAACATTGGTGGCCCCTCCCCCCTTGGCCGCTCAAACACCCCCCTTACCGGCTCAGACAGTGCCTCCTGGACCTCCCCCAGGAATCTCTCCAGCAGCCGAAGAGATGTTAGTCCTGTTTGTTGTGCCAGGACTTCCAGAGTTTTCCACCCCTCCTCCCCCAGCAGCGGCAGGTCACCCAGCCTTAGTAAACCCGCTGCCATCAGTCGCCTCTGCAGGGTAGCCGACTGAACCGATCTCAAAAGGATGGCTGGGTTGTGGAAGATAGGCTCCTCCCACACCCACAGCCCAGGCTCCACACCCCCTTCTGGTGTGGGCCTCAGTAGCTGCCAGGCCCTCAGCACCGCAGAGTAAAAATCAGAGAGACCTGCTGTACTCAGCCCCTCCAGCCTCATGAGGAACAGCTGCCGGCTAACAACAACCCTAATCCTAAACTCTCCTCAGCAGCACGCATGCTGGTTCCCTCCAGCCGACATCAGTATTCTCTGCCTTTAGTCAGAACGCACTCACGCAACACGCAAAATAAGTCCAGTCCAATTATTCCCCAGAATGTTTTATAAAACCCAGATGTCCCCTGGTGCACGGCCGGGGGACATCTGGGTTACGGCCTCTGCCAGTTCATGGGACAACAGGGGAATGTCCATTTCATCCCTCTGTGCCAGAGAGAGCTTAGGGAGTTCGGCAAATAAAACCTGAGCACACATAGGATCACACAGTTCTGCCCTACACAACTCAGTATAAAACTCCACAGACCGCTTCCGCATCTCCCCCACCACAGAGGTCACCTGCCCATCCGACAGCTGTAGACAATGAATACCCTTGGCTTCACCGCTCTGTCTTTCCAAACCAAAGAAGGAGGAGCAGGGAGCATCCATCTCCTTGAGCATGGAGAACCTAGCTCTTACAAGTGCTCCCTTTGCTTTAACCTGGAAAAAACTGTCCAGGTCCCTACGTAGTTCAGCTAGATTAGCCTGGAGGCCTACATTGCCTTGCCCCACCAGCTCTACCTCCATCTCACTAATACTACGCTCGATTTCCCCCAATACTCTCCTAGCCTCTGAGGATGAGAGAGCTGTATACTGTTGGCAGAAAAGCCGAATTTGGACTTTTCCCACATCCCACCATTGACTCAGAGACTCATACTCCTCTCTTCGCTGCCCCCACCTTTCCCAAAAAGTCTGGAAACCTGAGCAAAAAGTGGCATCTTGTAAGAGCTTTACATTAAACTTCCAATAGGATGCCTGCCGAGGCCCTGGTGAAATAGACAGCTGATCCACGGTTATGTGATGATCCGAAAAATTCCACAGGGAGAATGGTAGCGCGCAACAGCCTATTGCTCCGATTCCTGGACATGTAAAACCGATCAAGCCGGGCTGCACTCACCCTAGCCCCAAAGACCTTCACCCATGTATACTGTCTGGTGTTGGGATGTCTAGTTCTCCAAACATCCACTAGGTCAAACTGATTAAAGATGTCCCTTAACACCCCCACTGAGCCTGAATGAGGCTCCTCCCCATTTCTGTCTTTCATAAAAGCCATCGTACAGTTCCAGTCCTCGCCGACCACCAGGCGATACCTGTGAGAGTTCCTGTCTAAGACACCCAAACAGAAGCCGCCTCTCTCTCCCCGTGTTAGGCGCATACACATTTATAAGGACAAAACCTGTTGTTAATTTCTGCTTTCACTACAAGCAGTCTACCCCTACACACCTCCTTTGAGGAGTGCATTTATACGGCCAGACCCGGTGCAGAAAGGACTGCCACCCCACTAACATTAGTCCCATGGCTCAGCAGTCTTGCCCCTTTCCACCAGAGCCCCCAATCGACTTCATTCACCACATCACTATGCATGTCCTGCAGAAACAACACCCACACTTTTTTTTGTTTTACATATTCAACCAACAGACTCCTCTTTCCCGTTTCTCTGGCGCCATTTATATTAAATGAGCCTACCCAAAGGGTCTCCATAAGTAGTGGGAGAAAAGCCAGCAAAGAAAGAGACCAATAGCAAAGCTCAAAAAGCCCCGGTGCCAGAAAGAAAACTTTAATCTAAACAGCGTCTGAAGGTAGACTTTTAGGCACGGTTGTGACCCACTTCCTCAACCTAAACCGTTTCCTGGGTGAGAGGTCACCACGCCGATCATTTTTCATAGCATGTTGTACTGATCTTACAAACTTTCCCGGATCGCAAAAAAAAATTCAAGATGAACCTTCTTTTTCCCTTTAGTCACATTCAGGAACCTTGACAGTTCCCTCACCATGTACTTTGACCCCTCTGCCTGACTGACTGTCAGCTTTGGACTCATTGAGGAGGAGTCTGAAAAGAAAGCCTCCTCATCGTCCTCTTCCTCAGACTCACCTTTCTCCTCCTCATCTCCTTCTCCCATCCTGACCACCTGCTCTTCCTCTCTAGTCGGGGCCTCCCCCCCAGTCTAATCTACACTGCCATCTATAGCATGACTAGACCCAGCCTCATCTACACCACCATCTATAGCATGACTAGACCCAGCCTCATCTACACCACCATCTATAGCATGACTAGACCCAGCCTCATCTACACCATCATCTATAGCATGACTAGACCCAGCCTCATCTACACCACCATCTATAGCATGACTAGACCCAGCCTCATCTACACCACCATCTATAGCATGACTAGACCCAGCCTCACCTACACCACCATCTATAACATGACTAGACCCAGCCTCATCTACACCACCATCTATAGCATGACTAGACCCAGCCTCATCTACACCACCATCTATAGCATGACTAGACCCAGCCTCATCTACACCACCATCTATAGCATGACTAGACCCAGACTCATCTACACCACCATCTATAGCATGACTAGACCCAGCCTCATCTACACCACCATCTATAGCATGACTAGACCCAGACTCATCTACACCACCATCTATAGCATGACTAGACCCAGCCTCATCTACACCACCATCTATAGCATGACTAGACCCAGCCTCATCTACACCACCATCTATAGCATGACTAGACCCAGCCTCATCTACACCACCATCTATAACATGACTAGGCCCAGCCTCATCTACACCACCATCTATAACATTAGACCCAGCCTCATCTACACCACCATCTATAACATGACTAGACCCAGCCTCATCTACACCACCATCTATAGCATGACTAGACCCAGCCTCATCTACACCACCATCTATAGCATGACTAGACCCAGCCTCATCTACACCACCATCTATAACATGACTAGGCCCAGCCTCATCTACACCACCATCTATAGCATGACTAGACCCAGCCTCATCTACACCACCATCTATAACATGACTAGGCCCAGCCTCATCTATACCACCATCTATAACATTAGACCCAGCCTCATCTACACCACCATCTATAACATGACTAGACCCAGCCTCATCTACACCACCATCTATAGCATGACTAGACCCAGCCTCATCTACACCACCATCTATAGCATGACTAGACCCAGCCTCATCTACACCACCATCTATAACATGACTAGGCCCAGCCTCATCTACACCACCATCTATAGCATGACTAGACCCAGCCTCATCTACACCACCATCTATAACATGACTAGGCCCAGCCTCATCTACACCACCATCTATAACATGACTAGACCCAGCCTCATCTACACCACCACCTATAGCATGACTAGGCCCAGCCTCATCTACACCACCATCTATAGCATGACTAGGCCCAGCCTCATCTACACCACCATCTATAGCATGACTAGGCCCAGCCTCATCTACCCCACCATCTATAACATGACTAGACCCAGCCTCATCTACACCACCATCTATAGCATGACTAGGCCCAGCCTCATCTACACCACCATCTATAGCATGACTAGACCCAGACTCATCTACACCACCATCTATAGCATGACTAGGCCCAGCCTCATCTACACCACCATCTATAGCATGACTAGACCCAGCCTCATCTACACCACCATCTATAACATGACTAGGCCCAGCCTCATCTACACCACCATCTATAACATGACTAGACCCAGCCTCATCTACACCACCATCTATAGCATGACTAGGCCCAGCCTCATCTACACCACCATCTATAGCATGACTAGGCCCAGCCTCTGCTGCCTGTGTCTCATGGCCTCCTGCACGTTGACCTCGATTTCCCCCACTGGTGCTTGAACCCTCACCTTGTCTACGGCCTTTATGTGGGCACGCAAAGCTCTTATGCCACAAATCCCCACACTCAAAGCACCGTAGACGATCTGTGCTGGCAAACCCCCGCGTAAAGCCCCTCCCCTCAGCTCCTACCCGTTCGCCGACCGGGAGCAGAACCTACTCCACCTTAACTCCATTCTCAGGAACACACCTCAATCCACGACAACGTCTCCTCCGCGCTAGGCTGCAAAGCCATTGCGCACACCGCACCGTTCAAACCCCAGGAAACTAAAACTCTGTCCTCTTCCTCCCTAACGTTGAATAAAATCAGTGGGTACCGCTAAACTAACAGTGCGTTAACCCTCCACCATAGAAAATAAACATTGAAAGAAAAGACCAAGGAAAGAATCAAGAAAATAAGTAAGGAAAGAGCCCTCCACACGACCTCTCAGCTACAAAACACTCCCAGCATGCACTGAGAGAGAGAGAGAGAGAGAGAGAGAGAGAGAGAGAGAGAGAGAGAGAGAGAGAGAGAGAGAGAGAGAGAGAGAGAGAGAGAGAGAGAGAGAGAGAGAGAGACAGGCATTTCTGATTGTAAATTCTGCTCTCCTTCTTTCTCTCTCCTTTCTCTGGGGGAGCCACAGCAGCTAATCTGGGTTTAATATGGTTGGGCCGGATGTAAACAGCTCTGGACAATGTCTCTAATCTGAGCTGTCCTGACAACTTCACACCATCACACTGCCCCCCCACTACTCATCTCCTCTCTGCCTCCTCTTTCTTCCTACTCCCCTCCTCCTCCCCTCCTCCTTCATCCTCCTCCTCCTCCTCTCCTCCTCTCCTCTCCTCCTCCTCCTCCTCCTCCTTCATCCTCCTCCCCTCCTCCCCTCCTCCCCTCCTCCTCCTCCTCCTCCTCCTCCCCTCCTCCTTCATCCTCCTCCCCTCCTTCATCCTCCTCCCCTCCTCCTCCTCCTCCTCCTCCTCCTTCATCCTCCTCCCCTCCTCCTCCTCCTCCTCCTCCTCCTCCTCCTCCTCCTCTCCCCTCATCCTCCTCCTCTCCCCTGGTCTTCTGCTCTGCTGCTAACAAGCATCGGAAACTACTGTCCATTCAGTGTGTTGGAAGAAAGACTAATCAACTCTCCTCCCCCCATCCCCCCGACTTTTAGAACGGGCTGAGTTGAGTCTGTAGTAATTGTCATTCCAAAGACGAACTGGCCCAGTTTCAATTCAGAGACAAGTGTTAGTGTTATGAGTCTGCTGTGTGCTTGTTAGAGTCAAATCAAATCAATGTTTATTGGTCCTGTACACAGATTTGCAAATGCTTGTGTTCCTATCTCCAACAGTGCAGTAATACCTAGCTAAATGCTTGTGTTCCTATCTCCAACAGTGCAGTAATAACTAGCTAAATGCTTGTGTTCCTATCTCCAACAGTACTGTAATACCTAGCTAAATGCTTGTGTTCCTATCTCCAACAGTACTGTAATACCCAGCTAAATGCTTGTGTTCCTATCTCCAACAGTGTAGTAATACCCAGCTAAATGCTTGTGTTCCTATCTCCAACAGTGCAGTAATACCTAGCTAAATGCTTGTGTACCTATCTCCAACAGTGCAGTAATACCTAGCTAAATGCTTGTGTTTCTAGCTCCAACGGTGCAGTAATACCTAGCTATATGCTTGTGTTTCTAGCTCCAACAGTGCAGTAATACCTAGCTAAATGCTTGTGTTCCTATCTCCAACAGTGCAGTAATACCTAGCTAAATGCTTGTGTTCCTATCTCCAACAGTGCAGTAATACCCAGCTAAATGCTTGTGTTTCTAGCTCCAACAGTGCAGTAATATTTAGCTAAATGCTTGTGTTCCTATCTCCAACAGTGCAGTAATATTTAGCTAAATGCTTGTGTTCCTATCTCCAACAGTGCAGTAATATTTAGCTAAATGCTTGTGTTCCTATCTCCAACAGTGCAGTAATACCTAGCTATATGCTTGTGTTTCTAGCTCCAACAGTGCAGTAATACCCAGCTAAATGCTTGTGTTCCTATCTCCAACAGTGCAGTAATACCCAGCTAAATGCTTGTGTTCCTATCTCCAACAGTGCAGTAATACCCAGCTAAATGCTTGTGTTCCTATCTCCAACAGTGCAGTAATACCCAGCTAAATGCTTGTGTTCCTATCTCCAACAGTGCAGTAATACCCAGCTAAATGCTTGTGTTCCTATCTCCAACAGTGCAGTACTATTTAGCTAAATGCTTGTGTTCCTATCTCCAACAGTGCAGTAATACCTAGCTAAATGCTTGTGTTCCTATCTCCAACAGTGCAGTAATACCTAGCTAAATGCTTGTGTTCCTATCTCCAACAGTGCAGTAATATCTAGCTAAATGCTTGTGTTCCTATCTCCAACAGTGCAGTAATACCTAGCTAAATGCTTGTGTTCCTATCTCCAACAGTGTAGTAATACCCAGCTAAATGCTTGTGTTCCTATCTCCAACAGTGCAGTAATACCCAGCTAAATGCTTGTGTTCCTATCTCCAACAGTGCAGTAATACCTAGCTATATGCTTGTGTTTCTAGCTCCAACAGTGCAGTAATACCCAGCTAAATGCTTGTGTTCCTATCTCCAACAGTGCAGTAATACCCAGCTAAATGCTTGTGTTTCTAGCTCCAACAGTGCAGTAATATTTAGCTAAATGCTTGTGTTCCTATCTCCAACAGTGCAGTAATATTTAGCTAAATGCTTGTGTTTCTAGCTCCAACAGTGCAGTAATACCTAGCTAAATGCTTGTGTTCCTATCTCCAACAGTGCAGTAATACCTAGCTAAATGCTTGTGTTCCTATCTCCAACAGTGCAGTAATACCCAGCTAAATGCTTGTGTTCCTATCTCCAACAGTGCAGTAATACCTAGCTAAATGCTTGTGTTCCTATCTCCAACAGTGCAGTAATACCTAGCTAAATGCTTGTGTTTCTAGCTCCAACAGTGCAGTAATACCCAGCTAAATGCTTGTGTTCCTATCTCCAACAGTGCAGTAATAACTAGCTAAATGCTTGTGTTCCTATCTCCAACAGTGCAGTAATACCTAGCTAAATGCTTGTGTTTCTAGCTCCAACAGTGCAGTAATACCTAGCTAAATGCTTGTGTTCCTATCTCCAACAGTGCAGTAATACCTAGCTAAATGCTTGTGTTCCTATCTCCAACAGTGCAGTAATACCTAGCTAAATGCTTGTGTTTCTAGCTCCAACGGTGCAGTAATACCTGTCATGGGCCTCTCACTCCACCGGGTTACCACCTTAATTTTCTTCCACTCTGCTCACCACTCTCTCTACTCAGCCTAACTAGCTCCACCTGTCCCTGCTCTGCTCTGCTCTAATTACTCTGCCAGCTGCGCTGCATTACCCACTACCTCTCCCAGTATTTAAGGCCCTGTCTTTCAGCTCTCCGGTGTCAGATCGTCTGCAAAGCTCACACCCGGAACCTGTTTGCTCGCGCTTCTGGCTCACCCTGGTTTTGTGACCCCGGACCTGCCTGTTTTTTGGATACTCTTCTGCCTCAGGAGATCCAGACCTGCTTCTGCCATTACGACTCCTGACTACTCTTCAATCCCGGTAACTCTGACCAGCCTTCTGCCTTGCTACTACGTATTTTGGATTTCCCTTGAACTGTACTGCTGCCTGGTTTCATTCCGCCCTGTTGTGTCTGTGTCTCCCCCCCCCAGGACTTCTGGACCACCCACCACCGGCTTCGTAGGACGCATCGCTGCCACTGGGGGGGGCACAGACCCAGCGCATTGGACGGGATCCCTGTTACCCCTGGAGCCTTCATTCACTCCCTACTTCCCTTTTCCCTTAAGTTTAATAAACTTTCTGGTGTGACGCAATTGTGGTCCTCTGGTCGTCTGTCTGAACCGTGACAGTACGATCTGACCATTATGGACTCAGCGCACACTTTCCCCCACATGGAAACCGATGAGCATGAGCAGCAGTTCCAGCAGCAGCAACAACAACTCGCCATGATCATTCAACTCCTCACCAACCTTACCCCAGCCAGTCTGCCCACCAGCCCAGCCCCCGAGTTACCTGCCCCGGTCATTGCAGCCGCTGCTCCGGAACCCAAGATTGGAAACCCCGAGCGGTTCAACGGCGATTCAACCCAGGTCCGGCCATTCCTGACTAGCTGCCGACTTCAGTTCTCCTTGCAGCCAAGGACCTTCGCCACGGAGGGGGCTAAAGTTGGGTATGCCATCACTCACCTGACGGGCCGAGCTCGACTCTGGGGAACAGCAGAGTTCGAACGTCAAACCCCCGCATGTGCAACCTTCGACCTGTTTGCTGAGGAGATGCTGAAGGTGTTTGACCTGGATTCACCCACCGCAGAGGCGTCTCGTGAACTGTTCAGTATTCGACAAGGCAGACGTACAGTCGCAGACCATTCCATCGACTTCCGAACCCTGGCTAGACGAAGTTCTTGGAACACACCATCGTTGGTGGACGCGTTCTTCCATAGTTTGGCTGACTATATCAAGGACGAGTTGGTCTCCCATGAACTGCCTTCCACTCTTGATGAAGCCATCGCACTGACTGTCAGGATCGACAGAAGGATACAGACCCGTCGTCGTGAGAGGGGGCGCCAAGGTCCACCTACTACCGGCATTCGGAGAGATCCGACTGGGCTCCTGTCATCTACTGCCACTCACCCAGGTCAGCTTGATCAGTCTGAGCCTATGGAGATTGGGCGAGCCTCCCTCACTCCTGCAGAGCGCCAGCGCCGCTTCACCTCAAACCTCTGCCTCTATTGTGGAGGTGATGGACATCGTGTGGTAACCTGCCCTTTAAAGGGCCGAAGCTCACCGGGCATAGGGGGAGTCCGGTTGAGTTCAATGACCATCCAGTCCTCCGACCGCAAACCCCTGCTGCAAGTTCACCTCCGCCTCTCTGACTCAACTCACACCCTGGCTGCTCTGGTGGATTCTGGCGCCGAAGCCAACATAATGGACATCAAGCTGGCACGCCAACTGGGACTGGAGAACCTCCGTTTGACACCTCCTATTCCTGCCCGGGCACTGGACGGACACTTACTCGGATCGGTCACTCATGTCACGGCCCCGGTCTCGATGGGTCTGTCCGGAAACCATCAAGAAACTATCCAGTTTCACCTGCTCCCCTCTCCAGGCCAACCCCTCATCCTGGGTTACCCATGGCTCCGCCGGCACAACCCTCAGCTCGACTGGGTGACCGGGGTGATCAGGGAGTGGGGAGAGGACTGCCACCGAACCTGCCTGCTTGCTGCCGCACTACCCCCTCGGCCAGTACCTACTAACTCCGCTCCTGACCTCTCCAATGTCCCAGAATGCTACCATGGTCTCAGAGAGGTGTTTAACAAAGCAAGAGCCACATCTCTGCCCCCTCACCGACCGTACGACTGTGCCATCGACCTCCTCCCTGGAACAGCTCCTCCAAAGGGTCGTCTTTATTCGTTGTCTGCTCCTGAAAGAAGGTCCATGGAGGACTACATCAATGGCTCTCTGTCCGCAGGATTAATCCGTTCATCTTCATCTCCTGCTGGTGCTGGCTTCTTCTTTGTGGGGAAGAAGGACGGATCTCTTCGCCCCTGCATCGACTACAGGGGACTCAACGACATCACAGTGAAGAACCGTTACCCTCTGCCTCTGCTCACCTCTGCTTTTGAGTTGCTCCAGGGAGCCACTGTTTTTACCAAGTTGGATCTCAGAAACGCTTACCACCTAGTGCGGATCCGGGAGGGAGATGAATGGAAAACCGCATTCAATACACCAACAGGCCACTACGAGTATCTGGTTATGCCTTTTGGCCTCACCAATGCTCCTGCTGTGTTCCAGGCTCTAGTGAATGATGTACTGCGGGACATGTTAAACAAGTTTGTCTTCGTTTACCTGGATGACATCTTAATCTACTCCAGAGACCTGTCTGAACACACCCACCATGTCCAGCAAGTCCTTCATCGTCTTCTGGAGAATTCCCTCTACGCCAAGGCAGAGAAATGTGAGTTTCACGTCAAGACAGTGGCCTTCCTGGGGTACATAGTGGCAGAGGGAAGTATCCAAATGGATCCTGCCAAAGTATCAGCAGTCACTTCATGGCCAGTTCCGGAGAACAGAAAGAAGCTGCAACAGTTTCTGGGGTTTGCTAACTTCTATAGGAAGTTTATCCGGAACTACAGTACCGTTGCTGCCCCTCTCACTGCTCTAACCAGCACCAAGCAACCCTTCACCTGGACCCCAGCAGCCGACAAAGCCTTCAGTACCCTCAAGGTGAGGTTCACCTCCGCTCCCATCCTCCAGATGCCGGATGTGGACCGGCAATTCATTGTGGAGGTGGACGCCTCGGATGTGGGAGTTGGTGCTGTGATTTCTCAGTGGGCTGCGGAGGATAGGAAGCTCCATCCCTGTGCCTTTTTCTCACGTCGGTTGTCCCCCTCTGAGTGCAATTACGACATAGGGAACCGTGAGCTGCTGGCTGTGAAGCTTGCCTTGGAGGAGTGGCGTCACTGGCTGGAGGGGTCCACCATTCCATTTCTCGTTTGGACCGATCATAAGAACTTGGAGTACATCCGCACGGCCAAACGGTTGAACTCCAGGCAGTCCCGCTGGGCCCTGTTCTTCACCAGGTTTAATTTCACTCTGTCATACCGGCCTGGATCACGCAACACCAAGCCAGACGCCCTCTCCCGTCAATTCCAGAAGGATGACACCCCCTCCAAGGACCCTGTGTCGATTCTGCCAAGTCCCTGCATCGTTGCAGCTCTGACCTGGGCTGTTGAGGAACAGGTGCTGGAGGCTCTCCGTAACCAGCCAGGTCCCAGCACTTGCCCAGCTGACCGCCTTTTTGTCCCCGAAGACCTGAGGTCCCAGGTCGTTCAGTGGGGACATGACTCCCGCCTAGCTTGTCACCCTGGCTCCACCCGCACTTACAACCTGCTCGCCCAGAGGTTCTGGTGGCCCTCTCTGAGGAAGGATGTACGGGAATTCGTCCAAGCCTGCCCCATCTGCAACCAACACAAGTCGTCCTGCCAGCCCCCAGCCGGATTGCTGCAGCCCCTGCCTGTGCCCAGACGTCCCTGGTCTCACATCGCCCTTGACTTTGTCACGGGGCTGCCCCCTTCAAGTGGCATGACCGTCATTCTCACCATCGTTGACCGTTTCAGCAAGATGGCACACTTCATTCCCCTCCCCAAGCTCCCAACCGCCAAGGAGACCGCCCAGGTGGTCCTGGAACACGTCTTCCGGATCCACGGACTGCCAAAGGATGTAGTTTCTGACCGTGGTCCACAATTCTCCTCCGCTTTTTGGAAGGAGTTCTGTCACCTGCTGGGAGCCACAGTCAGTCTGACTTCCGGATTCCATCCCCAATCCAATGGGCAGTCAGAGCGGGCTAATCAGGAGCTCGAGAAGGCACTGCGATGCATGACTTCACGCAACCCCCACTCCTGGTCGCAGCAATTGACATGGGTGGAGTACGCACACAATTCTCTGACCTGCTCTGCCATCGGTATGTCCCCTTTCCAATGTGTTTATGGATACCAGCCTCCTCTATTTGCCAGCCAGGAAGAGGAGGTTACTTGCCCATCTGCACTTGCTTTTGCCCGTCGATGTCGCCGCACCTGGTCACAAGCCCGAGCCACACTCCTCAGATCCGTTGCCAGCTACACTACCGGGGCCAACCGTCGGAGAATTCCTGCTCCCACCTACCATGTTGGTCAAAGGGTGTGGTTGTCATCGAAGAACCTGCCACTCAGGGTGGAGTCGCAGAAGCTGGCACCTCGGTTCATTGGCCCATTCCCTATCATAAGAGTGATTAGCCCAACTGCTGTCCGGCTCCAACTGCCTAATTCCCTGAGGGTGCACCCCACTTTCCATGTGTCTAAGATTAAGCCCATCCATGAGAGTCCGCTGGTCCCTGCTGCGCCTGGTCCTCCTCCTCCACGGCTCGTCGATGGTGGTCTGGTTTACATCGTCCGCCGCCTGCTTCGGTCCAGACGGAGGGGTAGGGGTCTCCAGTACCTCATTGACTGGGAGGGCTATGGACCTGAGGAAAGGACCTGGGTGCCAGCTAGTCGGATTGTGGATAGGACTCTCATCACCGCTTTCCACCAACGGCATCCTGATCAACCTGCAATCCGTAGGGGCCGCCCCAGAGGGGTCCCTAACCGTCCGGCCCGCTCGGCTTCCTGTCCTGTGCCTGATCCTGTCTCGGGACCTGTCCCATCTCCCGACCACGGCCCTCCGGCTTCCTCCGAGGATGAGGACGTTCACTCGGACCGTTCGGAGGAGTTCTAGCCCTCCTCCGGCTCCCCTCCTCCCGCCCGGCGTGGTGTTGCTCTTGGGACTTCTGGGGCCGTCCCTTGGGGGGGGGGTTCTGTCATGGGCCTCTCACTCCACCGGGTTACCACCTTAATTTTCTTCCACTCTGCTCACCACTCTCTCTACTCAGCCTAACTAGCTCCACCTGTCCCTGCTCTGCTCTGCTCTAATTACTCTGCCAGCTGCGCTGCATTACCCACTACCTCTCCCAGTATTTAAGGCCCTGTCTTTCAGCTCTCCGGTGTCAGATCGTCTGCAAAGCTCACACCCGGAACCTGTTTGCTCGCGCTTCTGGCTCACCCTGGTTTTGTGACCCCGGACCTGCCTGTTTTTTGGATACTCTTCTGCCTCAGGAGATCCAGACCTGCTTCTGCCATTACGACTCCTGACTACTCTTCAATCCCGGTAACTCTGACCAGCCTTCTGCCTTGCTACTACGTATTTTGGATTTCCCTTGAACTGTACTGCTGCCTGGTTTCATTCCGCCCTGTTGTGTCTGTGTCTCCCCCCCCCAGGACTTCTGGACCACCCACCACCGGCTTCGTAGGACGCATCGCTGCCACTGGGGGGGGCACAGACCCAGCGCATTGGACGGGATCCCTGTTACCCCTGGAGCCTTCATTCACTCCCTACTTCCCTTTTCCCTTAAGTTTAATAAACTTTCTGGTGTGACGCAATTGTGGTCCTCTGGTCGTCTGTCTGAACCGTGACAATACCTAGCTATATGCTTGTGTTTCTAGCTCCAACAGTGCAGTAATACCTAGCTAAATGCTTGTGTTCCTATCTCCAACAGTGCAGTAATACCTAGCTAAATGCTTGTGTTCCTATCTCCAACAGTGCAGTAATACCCAGCTAAATGCTTGTGTTTCTAGCTCCAACAGTGCAGTAATATTTAGCTAAATGCTTGTGTTCCTATCTCCAACAGTGCAGTAATATTTAGCTAAATGCTTGTGTTCCTATCTCCAACAGTGCAGTAATATTTAGCTAAATGCTTGTGTTCCTATCTCCAACAGTGCAGTAATACCTAGCTATATGCTTGTGTTTCTAGCTCCAACAGTGCAGTAATACCCAGCTAAATGCTTGTGTTCCTATCTCCAACAGTGCAGTAATACCCAGCTAAATGCTTGTGTTCCTATCTCCAACAGTGCAGTAATACCCAGCTAAATGCTTGTGTTCCTATCTCCAACAGTGCAGTAATACCCAGCTAAATGCTTGTGTTCCTATCTCCAACAGTGCAGTAATATTTAGCTAAATGCTTGTGTTCCTATCTCCAACAGTGCAGTAATACCTAGCTAAATGCTTGTGTTCCTATCTCCAACAGTGCAGTAATACCTAGCTAAATGCTTGTGTTCCTATCTCCAACAGTGCAGTAATATCTAGCTAAATGCTTGTGTTCCTATCTCCAACAGTGCAGTAATACCTAGCTAAATGCTTGTGTTCCTATCTCCAACAGTGTAGTAATACCCAGCTAAATGCTTGTGTTCCTAACTCCAACAGTGCAGTAATACCCAGCTAAATGCTTGTGTTCCTATCTCCAACAGTGCAGTAATACCTAGCTATATGCTTGTGTTTCTAGCTCCAACAGTGCAGTAATACCCAGCTAAATGCTTGTGTTCCTATCTCCAACAGTGCAGTAATACCCAGCTAAATGCTTGTGTTTCTAGCTCCAACAGTGCAGTAATATTTAGCTAAATGCTTGTGTTCCTATCTCCAACAGTGCAGTAATATTTAGCTAAATGCTTGTGTTTCTAGCTCCAACAGTGCAGTAATACCTAGCTAAATGCTTGTGTTCCTATCTCCAACAGTGCAGTAATACCTAGCTAAATGCTTGTGTTCCTATCTCCAACAGTGCAGTAATACCCAGCTAAATGCTTGTGTTCCTATCTCCAACAGTGCAGTAATACCTAGCTAAATGCTTGTGTTCCTATCTCCAACAGTGCAGTAATACCTAGCTAAATGCTTGTGTTTCTAGCTCCAACAGTGCAGTAATACCCAGCTAAATGCTTGTGTTCCTATCTCCAACAGTGCAGTAATAACTAGCTAAATGCTTGTGTTCCTATCTCCAACAGTGCAGTAATACCTAGCTAAATGCTTGTGTTTCTAGCTCCAACAGTGCAGTAATACCTAGCTAAATGCTTGTGTTCCTATCTCCAACAGTGCAGTAATACCTAGCTAAATGCTTGTGTTCCTATCTCCAACAGTGCAGTAATACCCAGCTAAATGCTTGTGTTCCTATCTCCAACAGTGCAGTAATACCCAGCTAAATGCTTGTGTTCCTATCTCCAACAGTGCAGTAATACCCAGCTAAATGCTTGTGTTCCTAGCTCCAACAGTGCAGTAATATTTAGCTAAATGCTTGTGTTCCTATCTCCAACAGTGCAGTAATATTTAGCTAAATGCTTGTGTTCCTATCTCCAACAGTGCAGTAATATTTAGCTAAATGCTTGTGTTCCTATCTCCAACAGTGCAGTAATACCTAGCTATATGCTTGTGTTTCTAGCTCCAACAGTGCAGTAATACCCAGCTAAATGCTTGTGTTCCTATCTCCAACAGTGCAGTAATACCTAGCTATATGCTTGTGTTTCTAGCTCCAACAGTGCAGTAATACCCAGCTAAGTGCTTGTGTTCCTATCTCCAACAGTGCAGTAATACCCAGCTAAATGCTTGTGTTTCTAGCTCCAACAGTGCAGTAATATTTAGCTAAATGCTTGTGTTCCTATCTCCAACAGTGCAGTAATATTTAGCTAAATGCTTGTGTTCCTATCTCCAACAGTGCAGTAATATTTAGCTAAATGCTTGTGTTCCTATCTCCAACAGTGCAGTAATACCTAGCTATATGCTTGTGTTTCTAGCTCCAACAGTGCAGTAATAACTAGCTAAATGCTTGTGTTCCTATCTCCAACAGTGCAGTAATACCTAGCTAAATGCTTGTGTTCCTATCTCCAACAGTGCAGTAATACCTAGCTAAATGCTTGTGTTCCTATCTCCAACAGTACTGTAATACCCAGCTAAATGCTTGTGTTCCTATCTCCAACAGTGCAGTAATACCTAGCTATATGCTTGTGTTTCTAGCTCCAACAGTGCAGTAATAACTAGCTAAATGCTTGTGTTCCTATCTCCAACAGTGCAGTAATACCTAGCTAAATGCTTGTGTTCCTATCTCCAACAGTGCAGTAATACCTAGCTAAATGCTTGTGTTCCTATCTCCAACAGTGCAGTAATACCTAGCTAAATGCTTGTGTTCCTATCTCCAACAGTGCAGTAATAACTAGCTAAATGCTTGTGTTCCTATCTCCAACAGTGCAGTAATACCTAGCTAAATGCTTGTGTTCCTATCTCCAACAGTGCAGTAATACCTAGCTAAATGCTTGTGTTCCTATCTCCAACAGTGCAGTAATACCTAGCTAAATGCTTGTGTTTCTAGCTCCAACAGTGCAGTAATACCCAGCTAAATGCTTGTGTTCCTATCTCCAACAGTGCAGTAATACCTAGCTAAATGCTTGTGTTCCTATCTCCAACAGTGCAGTAATACCTAGCTAAATGCTTGTGTTCCTATCTCCAACAGTGCAGTAATACCTAGCTAAATGCTTGTGTTCCTATCTCCAACAGTGCAGTAATAACTAGCTAAATGCTTGTGTTCCTATCTCCAACAGTGCAGTAATACCTAGCTAAATGCTTGTGTTCCTATCTCCAACAGTGCAGTAATACCTAGCTAAATGCTTGTGTTCCTATCTCCAACAGTGCAGTAATACCTAGCTAAATGCTTGTGTTTCTAGCTCCAACAGTGCAGTAATACCCAGCTAAATGCTTGTGTTCCTATCTCCAACAGTGCAGTAATAACTAGCTAAATGCTTGTGTTCCTATCTCCAACAGTGCAGTAATACCTAGCTAAATGCTTGTGTTTCTAGCTCCAACAGTGCAGTAATACCTAGCTAAATGCTTGTGTTCCTATCTCCAACAGTGCAGTAATACCTAGCTAAATGCTTGTGTTCCTATCTCCAACAGTGCAGTAATACCCAGCTAAATGCTTGTGTTCCTATCTCCAACAGTGCAGTAATACCCAGCTAAATGCTTGTGTTCCTATCTCCAACAGTGCAGTAATACCCAGCTAAATGCTTGTGTTTCTAGCTCCAACAGTGCAGTAATATTTAGCTAAATGCTTGTGTTCCTATCTCCAACAGTGCAGTAATATTTAGCTAAATGCTTGTGTTCCTATCTCCAACAGTGCAGTAATATTTAGCTAAATGCTTGTGTTCCTATCTCCAACAGTGCAGTAATACCTAGCTATATGCTTGTGTTTCTAGCTCCAACAGTGCAGTAATACCCAGCTAAATGCTTGTGTTCCTATCTCCAACAGTGCAGTAATACCTAGCTATATGCTTGTGTTTCTAGCTCCAACAGTGCAGTAATACCCAGCTAAATGCTTGTGTTCCTATCTCCAACAGTGCAGTAATACCCAGCTAAATGCTTGTGTTCCTATCTCCAACAGTGCAGTAATACCCAGCTAAATGCTTGTGTTCCTATCTCCAACAGTGCAGTAATACCCAGCTAAATGCTTGTGTTCCTATCTCCAACAGTGCAGTAATACCCAGCTAAATGCTTGTGTTCCTATCTCCAACAGTGCAGTACTATTTAGCTAAATGCTTGTGTTCCTATCTCCAACAGTGCAGTAATACCTAGCTAAATGCTTGTGTTCCTATCTCCAACAGTGCAGTAATACCTAGCTAAATGCTTGTGTTCCTATCTCCAACAGTGCAGTAATATCTAGCTAAATGCTTGTGTTCCTATCTCCAACAGTGCAGTAATACCTAGCTAAATGCTTGTGTTCCTATCTCCAACAGTGTAGTAATACCCAGCTAAATGCTTGTGTTCCTATCTCCAACAGTGCAGTAATACCCAGCTAAATGCTTGTGTTCCTATCTCCAACAGTGCAGTAATACCTAGCTATATGCTTGTGTTTCTAGCTCCAACAGTGCAGTAATACCCAGCTAAATGCTTGTGTTCCTATCTCCAACAGTGCAGTAATACCCAGCTAAATGCTTGTGTTTCTAGCTCCAACAGTGCAGTAATATTTAGCTAAATGCTTGTGTTCCTATCTCCAACAGTGCAGTAATATTTAGCTAAATGCTTGTGTTTCTAGCTCCAACAGTGCAGTAATACCTAGCTAAATGCTTGTGTTCCTATCTCCAACAGTGCAGTAATACCTAGCTAAATGCTTGTGTTCCTATCTCCAACAGTGCAGTAATACCCAGCTAAATGCTTGTGTTCCTATCTCCAACAGTGCAGTAATACCTAGCTAAATGCTTGTGTTCCTATCTCCAACAGTGCAGTAATACCTAGCTAAATGCTTGTGTTTCTAGCTCCAACAGTGCAGTAATACCCAGCTAAATGCTTGTGTTCCTATCTCCAACAGTGCAGTAATAACTAGCTAAATGCTTGTGTTCCTATCTCCAACAGTGCAGTAATACCTAGCTAAATGCTTGTGTTTCTAGCTCCAACAGTGCAGTAATACCTAGCTAAATGCTTGTGTTCCTATCTCCAACAGTGCAGTAATACCTAGCTAAATGCTTGTGTTCCTATCTCCAACAGTGCAGTAATACCTAGCTAAATGCTTGTGTTTCTAGCTCCAACGGTGCAGTAATACCTAGCTATATGCTTGTGTTTCTAGCTCCAACAGTGCAGTAATACCTAGCTAAATGCTTGTGTTCCTATCTCCAACAGTGCAGTAATACCTAGCTAAATGCTTGTGTTCCTATCTCCAACAGTGCAGTAATACCCAGCTAAATGCTTGTGTTTCTAGCTCCAACAGTGCAGTAATATTTAGCTAAATGCTTGTGTTCCTATCTCCAACAGTGCAGTAATATTTAGCTAAATGCTTGTGTTCCTATCTCCAACAGTGCAGTAATATTTAGCTAAATGCTTGTGTTCCTATCTCCAACAGTGCAGTAATACCTAGCTATATGCTTGTGTTTCTAGCTCCAACAGTGCAGTAATACCCAGCTAAATGCTTGTGTTCCTATCTCCAACAGTGCAGTAATACCCAGCTAAATGCTTGTGTTCCTATCTCCAACAGTGCAGTAATACCCAGCTAAATGCTTGTGTTCCTATCTCCAACAGTGCAGTAATACCCAGCTAAATGCTTGTGTTCCTATCTCCAACAGTGCAGTAATACCCAGCTAAATGCTTGTGTTCCTATCTCCAACAGTGCAGTAATATTTAGCTAAATGCTTGTGTTCCTATCTCCAACAGTGCAGTAATACCTAGCTAAATGCTTGTGTTCCTATCTCCAACAGTGCAGTAATACCTAGCTAAATGCTTGTGTTCCTATCTCCAACAGTGCAGTAATATCTAGCTAAATGCTTGTGTTCCTATCTCCAACAGTGCAGTAATACCTAGCTAAATGCTTGTGTTCCTATCTCCAACAGTGTAGTAATACCCAGCTAAATGCTTGTGTTCCTATCTCCAACAGTGCAGTAATACCCAGCTAAATGCTTGTGTTCCTATCTCCAACAGTGCAGTAATACCTAGCTATATGCTTGTGTTTCTAGCTCCAACAGTGCAGTAATACCCAGCTAAATGCTTGTGTTCCTATCTCCAACAGTGCAGTAATACCCAGCTAAATGCTTGTGTTTCTAGCTCCAACAGTGCAGTAATATTTAGCTAAATGCTTGTGTTCCTATCTCCAACAGTGCAGTAATATTTAGCTAAATGCTTGTGTTTCTAGCTCCAACAGTGCAGTAATACCTAGCTAAATGCTTGTGTTCCTATCTCCAACAGTGCAGTAATACCTAGCTAAATGCTTGTGTTCCTATCTCCAACAGTGCAGTAATACCTAGCTAAATGCTTGTGTTCCTATCTCCAACAGTGCAGTAATACCTAGCTAAATGCTTGTGTTTCTAGCTCCAACAGTGCAGTAATACCCAGCTAAATGCTTGTGTTCCTATCTCCAACAGTGCAGTAATAACTAGCTAAATGCTTGTGTTCCTATCTCCAACAGTGCAGTAATACCTAGCTAAATGCTTGTGTTTCTAGCTCCAACAGTGCAGTAATACCTAGCTAAATGCTTGTGTTCCTATCTCCAACAGTGCAGTAATACCTAGCTAAATGCTTGTGTTCCTATCTCCAACAGTGCAGTAATACCCAGCTAAATGCTTGTGTTCCTATCTCCAACAGTGCAGTAATACCCAGCTAAATGCTTGTGTTCCTATCTCCAACAGTGCAGTAATACCCAGCTAAATGCTTGTGTTCCTAGCTCCAACAGTGCAGTAATATTTAGCTAAATGCTTGTGTTCCTATCTCCAACAGTGCAGTAATATTTAGCTAAATGCTTGTGTTCCTATCTCCAACAGTGCAGTAATATTTAGCTAAATGCTTGTGTTCCTATCTCCAACAGTGCAGTAATACCTAGCTATATGCTTGTGTTTCTAGCTCCAACAGTGCAGTAATACCCAGCTAAATGCTTGTGTTCCTATCTCCAACAGTGCAGTAATACCTAGCTATATGCTTGTGTTTCTAGCTCCAACAGTGCAGTAATACCCAGCTAAGTGCTTGTGTTCCTATCTCCAACAGTGCAGTAATACCCAGCTAAATGCTTGTGTTTCTAGCTCCAACAGTGCAGTAATATTTAGCTAAATGCTTGTGTTCCTATCTCCAACAGTGCAGTAATATTTAGCTAAATGCTTGTGTTCCTATCTCCAACAGTGCAGTAATATTTAGCTAAATGCTTGTGTTCCTATCTCCAACAGTGCAGTAATACCTAGCTATATGCTTGTGTTTCTAGCTCCAACAGTGCAGTAATAACTAGCTAAATGCTTGTGTTCCTATCTCCAACAGTGCAGTAATACCTAGCTAAATGCTTGTGTTCCTATCTCCAACAGTGCAGTAATACCTAGCTAAATGCTTGTGTTCCTATCTCCAACAGTACTGTAATACCCAGCTAAATGCTTGTGTTCCTATCTCCAACAGTGCAGTAATACCTAGCTATATGCTTGTGTTTCTAGCTCCAACAGTGCAGTAATAACTAGCTAAATGCTTGTGTTCCTATCTCCAACAGTGCAGTAATACCTAGCTAAATGCTTGTGTTCCTATCTCCAACAGTGCAGTAATACCTAGCTAAATGCTTGTGTTCCTATCTCCAACAGTACTGTAATACCCAGCTAAATGCTTGTGTTCCTATCTCCAACAGTGCAGTAATAACTAGCTAATTGCTTGTGTTCCTATCTCCAACAGTGCAGTAATAACTAGCTAAATTATTGTGTTCCTATCTCCAACAGTGCAGTAATAACTAGCTAAATGCTTGTGTTCCTATCTCCAACAGTGCAGTAATACCTAGCTAAATGCTTGTGTTCCTATCTCCAACAGTGCAGTAATAACTAGCTAAATGCTTGTGTTCCTATCTCCAACAGTGCAGTAATACCTAGCTAAATGCTTGTGTTCCTATCTCCAACAGTGCAGTAATACCTAGCTAAATGCTTGTGTTCCTATCTCCAACAGTGCAGTAATACCTAGCTAAATGCTTGTGTTTCTAGCTCCAACAGTGCAGTAATACCCAGCTAAATGCTTGTGTTCCTATCTCCAACAGTGCAGTAATACCTAGCTAAATGCTTGTGTTCCTATCTCCAACAGTGCAGTAATACCTAGCTAAATGCTTGTGTTCCTATCTCCAACAGTGCAGTAATACCTAGCTAAATGCTTGTGTTCCTATCTCCAACAGTGCAGTAATAACTAGCTAAATGCTTGTGTTCCTATCTCCAACAGTGCAGTAATACCTAGCTAAATGCTTGTGTTCCTATCTCCAACAGTGCAGTAATACCTAGCTAAATGCTTGTGTTCCTATCTCCAACAGTGCAGTAATACCTAGCTAAATGCTTGTGTTTCTAGCTCCAACAGTGCAGTAATACCCAGCTAAATGCTTGTGTTCCTATCTCCAACAGTGCAGTAATAACTAGCTAAATGCTTGTGTTCCTATCTCCAACAGTGCAGTAATACCTAGCTAAATGCTTGTGTTTCTAGCTCCAACAGTGCAGTAATACCTAGCTAAATGCTTGTGTTCCTATCTCCAACAGTGCAGTAATACCTAGCTAAATGCTTGTGTTCCTATCTCCAACAGTGCAGTAATACCCAGCTAAATGCTTGTGTTCCTATCTCCAACAGTGCAGTAATACCCAGCTAAATGCTTGTGTTCCTATCTCCAACAGTGCAGTAATACCCAGCTAAATGCTTGTGTTTCTAGCTCCAACAGTGCAGTAATATTTAGCTAAATGCTTGTGTTCCTATCTCCAACAGTGCAGTAATATTTAGCTAAATGCTTGTGTTCCTATCTCCAACAGTGCAGTAATATTTAGCTAAATGCTTGTGTTCCTATCTCCAACAGTGCAGTAATACCTAGCTATATGCTTGTGTTTCTAGCTCCAACAGTGCAGTAATACCCAGCTAAATGCTTGTGTTCCTATCTCCAACAGTGCAGTAATACCTAGCTATATGCTTGTGTTTCTAGCTCCAACAGTGCAGTAATACCCAGCTAAATGCTTGTGTTCCTATCTCCAACAGTGCAGTAATACCCAGCTAAATGCTTGTGTTTCTAGCTCCAACAGTGCAGTAATATTTAGCTAAATGCTTGTGTTCCTATCTCCAACAGTGCAGTAATTTTTAGCTAAATGCTTGTGTTCCTATCTCCAACAGTGCAGTAATATTTAGCTAAATGCTTGTGTTCCTATCTCCAACAGTGCAGTAATACCTAGCTATATGCTTGTGTTTCTAGCTCCAACAGTGCAGTAATAACTAGCTAAATGCTTGTGTTCCTATCTCCAACAGTGCAGTAATACCTAGCTAAATGCTTGTGTTCCTATCTCCAACAGTGCAGTAATACCTAGCTAAATGCTTGTGTTCCTATCTCCAACAGTACTGTAATACCCAGCTAAATGCTTGTGTTCCTATCTCCAACAGTGCAGTAATAACTAGCTAAATGCTTGTGTTCCTATCTCCAACAGTGCAGAAATAACTAGCTAAATTATTGTGTTCCTATCTCCAACAGTGCAGTAATAACTAGCTAAATTCTTGTGTTCCTATCTCCAACAGTGCAGTAATACCTAGCTAAATGCTTGTGTTCCTATCTCCAACAGTGCAGTAATAACTAGCTAAATGCTTGTGTTCCTATCTCCAACAGTGCAGTAAAACCTAGCTAAATGCTTGTGTTCCTATCTCCAACAGTGCAGTAATACCTAGCTAAATGCTTGTGTTCCTATCTCCAACAGTGCAGTAATACCTAGCTAAATGCTTGTGTTTCTAGCTCCAACAGTGCAGTAATACCCAGCTAAATGCTTGTGTTCCTATCTCCAACAGTGCAGTAATACCTAGCTAAATGCTTGTGTTCCTATCTCCAACAGTGCAGTAATACCTAGCTAAATGCTTGTGTTCCTATCTCCAACAGTGCAGTAATACCTAGCTAAATGCTTGTGTTCCTATCTCCAACAGTGCAGTAATAACTAGCTAAATGTTTGTGTTCCTATCTCCAACAGTGCAGTAATACCTAGCTAAATGCTTGTGTTCCTATCTCCAACAGTGCAGTAATACCCAGCTAAATGCTTGTGTTCCTATCTCCAACAGTGCAGTAATACCTAGCTAAATGCTTGTGTTTCTAGCTCCAACAGTGCAGTAATACCCAGCTAAATGCTTGTGTTCCTATCTCCAACAGTGCAGTAATAACTAGCTAAATGCTTGTGTTCCTATCTCCAACAGTTCAGTAATACCTAGCTAAATGCTTGTGTTTCTAGCTCCAACAGTGCAGTAATACCTAGCTAAATGCTTGTGTTCCTATCTCCTACAGTGCAGTAATACCTAGCTAAATGCTTGTGTTCCTATCTCCAACAGTGCAGTAATACCCAGCTAAATGCTTGTGTTCCTATCTCCAACAGTGCAGTAATACCCAGCTAAATGCTTGTGTTCCTATCTCCAACAGTGCAGTAATACCCAGCTAAATGCTTGTGTTTCTAGCTCCAACAGTGCAGTAATATTTAGCTAAATGCTTGTGTTCCTATCTCCAACAGTGCAGTAATATTTAGCTAAATGCTTGTGTTCCTATCTCCAACAGTGCAGTAATATTTAGCTAAATGCTTGTGTTCCTATCTCCAACAGTGCAGTAATACCTAGCTATATGCTTGTGTTTCTAGCTCCAACAGTGCAGTAATAACTAGCTAAATGCTTGTGTTCCTATCTCCAACAGTGCAGTAATACCTAGCTAAATGCTTGTGTTCCTATCTCCAACAGTGCAGTAATACCTAGCTAAATGCTTGTGTTCCTATCTCCAACAGTACTGTAATACCCAGCTAAATGCTTGTGTTCCTATCTCCAACAGTGCAGTAATACCTAGCTAAATGCTTGTGTTCCTATCTCCAACAGTGCAGTAATAACTAGCTAAATTATTGTGTTCCTATCTCCAACAGTGCAGTAATAACTAGCTAAATGCTTGTGTTCCTATCTCCAACAGTGCAGTAATACCTAGCTAAATGCTTGTGTTCCTATCTCCAACAGTGCAGTAATACCTAGCTAAATGCTTGTGTTCCTATCTCCAACAGTGCAGTAATAACTAGCTAAATGCTTGTGTTCCTATCTCCAACAGTGCAGTAATACCTAGCTATATGCTTGTGTTCCTATCTCCAACAGTGCAGTAATATCTAGCTAAATGCTTGTGTTCCTATCTCCAACAGTGCAGTAATACCTAGCTAAATGCTTGTGTTCCTATCTCCAACAGTGCAGTAATACCTAGCTAAATGCTTGTGTTCCTATCTCCAACAGTGCAGTAATACCTAGCTAAATGCTTGTGTTCCTATCTCCAACAGTGCAGTAATACCTAGCTAAATGCTTGTGTTTCTAGCTCCAACAGTGCAGTAATACCCAGCTAAATGCTTGTGTTCCTATCTCCAACAGTGCAGTAATAACTAGCTAAATGCTTGTGTTCCTATCTCCAACAGTGCAGTAATACCTAGCTAAATGCTTGTGTTTCTAGCTCCAACAGTGCAGTAATACCTAGCTAAATGCTTGTGTTCCTATCTCCAACAGTACTGTAATACCTAGCTAAATGCTTGTGTTCCTATCTCCAACAGTACAGTAATACCCAGCTAAATGCTTGTGTTCCTATCTCCAACAGTGCAGTAATACCCAGCTAAATGCTTGTGTTTCTATCTCCAACAGTGCAGTAATACCTAGCTAAATGCTTGTGTTCCTATCTCCAACAGTGCAGTAATACCCAGCTAAATGCTTGTGTTTCTAGCTCCAACAGTGCAGTAATACCCAGCTAAATGCTTGTGTTCCTATCTCCAACAGTGCAGTAATAACTAGCTAAATGCTTGTGTTCCTATCTCCAACAGTGCAGTAATACCTAGCTAAATGCTTGTGTTTCTATCTCCAACAGTGCAGTAATACCTAGCTAAATGCTTGTGTTCCTATCTCCAACAGTGCAGTAATACCCAGCTAAATGCTTGTGTTTCTAGCTCCAACAGTACTGTAATACCCAGCTAAATGCTTGTGTTCCTATCTCCAACAGTGCAGTAATACCTAACTAAATGCTTGTGTTCCTATCTCCAACAGTGCAGTAATACCCAGCTAAATGCTTGTGTTCCTATCTCCAACAGTGCAGTAATACCTAGCAATAAAAAAAGCAATAAACACATAATCCCCCCGCCCCCCCCCCCCCCCCCCCCCCAAAGAAAAAGTTACATAGGATAAGACATGACTAGAATATAGTACATCCAGTGCCTTCAGAAAGTATTCATACCCCTTGACTTATTCAATATTTAGTTGTTACAGCCTGAATTTAAAAATGATTAATTTTTTTACACACATATGCACACAAATCCCTGTAAGGACAAAGTGAAAACATGTTTTTAGAAATGTTTGCACATTTATTGAAAATGAAATACAGAAATATCTCATTTACATAAGTATTCACACCCCTTGTTTTGGAATATTTGTATTCTGTACAGGCTTCCTTCTTTTCACTCTGTAAATGTGGTTAGTATTGTGGAGTAACTGTAATGTTGTTGATCCATTTTTTCTGTTAAACTCTGTAACTGTTGGCCTCATGATAAAATCCCTGAGCTGTTTCCTTCCTCTCCGGCACCTGAGCTAGGAAAGACGCCTGTATCTTTGTAGTGACTGGGTGTATTGATACACCATTCAAAGTGTAATTAATAACTTCACAATTCTCAAAGGGATATTCAATGTCTGCTTTTTTTTTTTACCCATCTACTAATTGGTGCCCTTCTTTGCGAGGCATTGGAAAACCTCCCTGGTCTTTGTGGTTAAATCTGTGTTTACAATTCACTGTTTGACTGAGGGACCTTACAGATAATTGTATGTGTGGGGTACAGAGATGAGGTAGTCCTTCAAAAATCATGTTAAAACTAGTGAGTCCATGCAACTTATTATGTGACTTGTTAAGCAATTCTTTACTCCTGAACTTATTTAGGCTTGCCATAACAAAGGGGTTGAATACTTATTGACTCAAGACATTTCAGCTTTTCATTTTTTATTAATTTGTACACATTTCGAAAAACATTTCCACTTTTACATTATGGGGTATTATGTGTAGGCCAGTGACAAAAAAAATCTCAATTTAATCCATTTTGAATTCAGGCTGTAACACAACAAAATGTGGAAAAAGTCAAGGGGTGTGAATACTTTCTGAATGCACTGCACATATGAAGTGGGTAAAACAGTATGTAAACATTGTTAAAGTGACCAGTGTTCAGTAACTCTATGTACATAGGGCAGCAGTCTCAGGTGCAGGGTAGAGTACCGGGTGGTAGCCGGGTAGAGTACCGGGTGGTAGCCGGCTAGTAACAGTGACTAAGGTTCAGGGCAGGGTGATGGGCGGAGGTCGGCTAGTGGTGACTGTTTAACAGTCTGATGGCCAGGAGATGGAAGAAGGAACTTGTAGCTTTTGACCCTCTCCACTGCGGACCGTGGATGTGGGCGTGCTCTCTCTGCTGTCTCCTGTAGTCCACAATCAGCTCCTTATTTTTGTTGACGTTGAGGGAGAGGTTATTTCCCTGGCCCCACTCCACCAGAGCTCTCACCTCCTCCCTGTAGGCTGTCTCACCTCCTCCCTGTAGGCTGTCTCACCTCCTCCCTGTAGGCTGTCTCACCTCCTCCCTGTAGGCTGTCTCACCTCCTCCCTGTAGGCTGTCTCACCTCCTCCCTGTAGGCTGTCTCACCTCCTCCCTGTAGGCTGTCTCACCTCCTCCCTGTAGGCTGTCTCACCTCCTCCCTGTAGGCTGTCTCACCTCCTCCCTGTAGGCTGTCTCACCTCCTCCCTGTAGGCTGTCTCATTGTTGTTGCTAATCAGGCCTACCACTGTTGTGTCGTCTGCAATCTTGATGATTGAGTTGAAGACGTCATGGGTGAACAGGGAGTACAGGAGGGGGCTGAGCGCGCACCCTTGTGGGGCCCCCGTGTTGAGGATCAGTGTGGCAAAGGTGTTGTTGCCTACCTTCACCACCTGGGGGCGGCCCATCAGGAAGTCCAGGATCCAGTTGCACAGGGCGGGGTTCAAACCCAGGGCCCTGAGCTTAGTGATGAGCTTGGAGGGTACTATGGTGTTGAAGGCTGAGCTGCAGTCAATGAACAGCATTCATACATAGGTATTCCCCTTGTCCAGATGGGATAGGGCAGTGTGCAGTGCGATGGCGATTGCATCGTCTGTGGATCTATTGGGGCCGTATGCAAATTGAAGTGGGTCTAGGGTGTCAGGTAAGGTGGAGGTGATATGATCCTTAACTAGCCTCTCAAAGCACTTCATGATGACAGAAGTGAGTGCTACGGGGCTATTTAGTTCAGTTACCTTTGCTTTCTTGGGTACAGGAACAATGGTGGCCATCTTCAAGCATGTGGGGACGGCAGACTGGGATATGGAGAGATTGAATATGTCCGTAAACACTCCAGCCAGCTGGTCTGCGCATGCTCTGAGTACGCGGCTAGGGATGCCGTCTGGGCCGGCAGCCTTGCGAGGGTTAACATGTTTAAATGTCTTACTCATGTCGGCCACGAAGAACGAGAGCACACAGTCCTCGTGAGCGTCGGGAGCCCGCGTCAGCGGCTCAATGTTGTTTTCCTCGAAGCGGGCGAAGAAGGTGTTTAGCTTGTCCGGGAGCGAGGCGTCGGTGTCCGCGACCTGGTTGGCTTTCCCTTAATAGTCTGTGATTGTCTGGAGTCGTCTCATGTCTGAGCCGTGTCTCCACTTCGTCACTGTACTGTCGTTTTGCCACTTTGATATCTTACGGAGGTCATAGCTGGTCTGTTTGTTCATGCTCATGTTCCCAGTCATCTTGCCGTGGTTAAATGCAGTGGTTCGCGCTTTCAGTTTTACATGAACGTTGCCATCTATCCACAGTTTTTGGTTTGCATAAGTTCTAATCTTCACCGTGGGAACAACATCCTCTATGCACTTCCTGATGAACCCAGTCACCGAGTCAGTGTATACGTCGATACTATTCTCAGAGGAGATCCGGAACATTTCCGCGTGATCAAAACAATCTTGAAGGATAGATTCCCGATTGGACGAGGACAGTATATCAGGAGAGAGCCATTACTCTGTAAAACAGAGTATGTTACAGTCCCTGATGTCTCTCTGGAAGGAGATCCTCACCCTGAGCTAGTCTACTTTATTGTCCAGGGACTCAATGTTAGCGAGTAATATGCTTGGAACATTATATTACATCATATTACTGGCTCGGAGGCGGAAGCAGTGGATGGTATGACTAGGGCCCCGCCCTCTTCTCCAGCTGCCTCTGGGTGTTCAAACAAAGGATCCAGGTCAGGGAAGTATAATTTCTGCTTGAATTTCTGGGGAATGACCGCCGATCTAATTTCTTGTAGGTAATAATACAAGAAACGTTCTGAGTAAATAATGTAAGAAATAACACAACTGTAAGTTGATAGAACTCATCTCTGAACACTCCCTGACAGAACGGACTGATTGAAACATCAAGCTTTGACCTCCCTGACCACAGACTGACTTTGAGTGTGTGCGGATCCCACAACTATCTGAGCTTTGACCTGAGTGGACTGCGGGCGCCACAACTACGCTGACTCTGTTGACCCATGCTGGTCAGCGCTTAGATAGTTGTGGGGTCCACACGCACCCAATGGTCAGTCAGTCCCAACAGTCCTGACCTATTTTAGGACGACATGACAAACAACAGACAGAGAGACATCAGAGTTGAGGTTGTGACAGTTGAGGTACAGACAGAGAGACATCAGAGTTGGACCTCTCTAGAGAAAGAGAAAACACATTCACTACCCCAGGTCAAGCCTTGTCTTCTCTGTCTCACTGGCGGATTTTAGTTTCACACAACACTACAGCTGCTGTCTCACAACCTAGAACTTTCTGTTTAGTGTCACTGCAGTGTAATTTGATTGTTACTTCATAGTAACTTGATTGTAACTTCAGTGTAAGTTTAAAGCTGATTCAGAACAATTCAATCTACTTCCTACACTATAAGGGTTTGATAGGGGGAGGGTGGAGGGAGGAAGGGGTTGATCACATCAGAAGGGTATAAACCATTTACTAACTGTTTATTACAACGTTTATTACAACATTTAGTACCGTGTGAGACCCCGTCCAGCTCCCTGTAAGGGTCTGTTGACCTCATCTATTGCGTGCTTCTGATCACAATTCCTGTCCCACACTGTCCCAATATACACTGCACTCACCACAGCCCTAAAATAACCTGTAGATTCTGAGGGCGATCTCTTTTTAGCAACCCTACTGAGACCCTGCAGATGTATTGGTTTATTAGTGCAGCTCTTTAGTAGAACACACAGGGTTTAATATTAGACGTGTAATGAATAATGCCTCCCCACACACACATATATTTTTCCACCCAAATGTTCACCTAAATCCAATGACATGGAGATTTTTTTTTGTTAATTTCATGTTGAATTCAGGTCAGTGTGGCTCGGTTGGTAGAGCCAGGGTTGTGGGTTCGATTCACAAGGGGGACCAGTACGAAAATGTATAAAGTCACTCTGGATAAGAGTGTCTGCTAAATTACTAAAACATTTATAATAATAACTAAACCAAATGCAAATCAAAACAAGGCGTTGTTTGTTTTGGAGCCATCAGCCATCAGCCATCAGCCATCAGCCATCAGCCATCAGCCATCAGCCCTCAGCCCTCAGCCCTCAGCCCTCAGCCCTCAGCCATCAGCCATCAGCCATCAGCCATCAGCCATCAGCCATCAGCCATCATACCACCTTGCCTCTGAAGCTAAGCAGGGTTTGTATTTGTATTTATTATGGATTCAAGGCAGCAGCTACTATTCCTGGGGTCCAGCTAAATTAAGGCAGTTATAATTTTTTTTAAACATTCACAACAGATTTCACAACACACTGTGTGCCCTCAGGCCTCTACTCTACTACCACATATCTACAACACAGAATCCATGTGTACGTGTGTTTATAGTGCGTATGGTATCATGTGTTTGTATGCATGTGTCTGTGTCTCTTCACAGTCCCCGCTGTTCCATAAGGTGTATTTTTATCTGTTCTTTAAATCTAATTTTACTACTTGCATCAGTTACTTGATGTGGAATAGAGTTCCATGTAGTCATGGCTCTATGTAGTACTGTGCACCTCCCATAGTCTGTTCTGGACTTGGGGACTGTGAAGAGACCTCTGGTGGCATGTCTTGTGGGGTATGCATGGGTGTCTGAGCTGTGTGCTAGTCATTTAAACAGATAGCTAGGTGCATTCAACATGTCAATACCTCTCACAAATACAAGTAGTGATGAAGTCAATCTCTCCTCCACTTTGAGCCAGGAGAGATTGACATGCATATTATTAATGTTAGCTCTCCGTGTGCTTTTAAGGGCCAGCCGTGCTGCCCTGTTCTGAGCCAATTGCAATTTTCCTAAGTCCCTCTATGTGGCACCTGACCACACGACTGAACAGTAGTCCAGGTGCGACAAAACTAGGGCCTGTAGGACCTGCCCTGTTGATAATGTTGTTAAGAAGGCAGAGCAGCGCTTTATTACATTTTAGTCATTTAGCAGACGCTCTTATCCAGAGCGACTCACCTAGTCGGCTCGGGGATTAGAACCAGCGACCTTTCGGTTACTGGCACAACGCTCTTACCCACTAAGCTACCCTGGACAGACTTCTCCCCATCTTACTTACTGTTGTATCAATATGCCTTGACCATGACAGTTTACAATCCAGGGTTACTCCAAGCAGTTTAGTCTCCTCAACTTGCTCAATTAAAAACATGATTCATTATTTATTACAAGATTTAGTTGAGGTTTAGGGTTTAGTGAATGATTTGTCACAAATATAATGCTTTTAGTTTTTGAAATATTTAGGACTAACTTATTCCTTGCCACCCACTCTGAAACTAACTAGTAACTAACAACTAACTGCCTTACCTCCATAACTGTATATAGATTTTCTATTTTCTATTGTGATATTGACTGTACGTTTTGTTTATTCCATATGTAACTCTTGTGTTGTTGTTGTTTTTAAATCGCACTGCTTTGCTTTATCATGGCCAGCCAACGAGAGCGTACAGGTCACAATGGTGGGTAGTATATGGGGCTTTGGTGACAAAACGGATGGCACTGTGATAGACGACATCCAATTTGCTGAGTAGAGTGTTGGAGGCTATTTTGTAAATGACATCGCCGAAGTCAAGGATCGGTAGGATAGTCAGTTTTACGAGGGCATGTTTGGCAGCATGAGTGAAGGAGGCTTTGTTGCGAAAAAGGAAGCTGATTCTAGATTTAACTTTGGATTGGAGATGCTTAATGTGAGTCTGGAAGGAGAGTTTACAGTCTAACCAGACACCTAGGTATTTGTAGTTGTCCACATATTCTAAGTCAGACCCGCCGAGAGTAGTGATTCTAGTCGGGCGGGCGTGTGCAAGCAGCGTTTGATTGAAGAGCATGCATTTAGTTTTACTAGCGTTTAAGAGCAGTTGGAGGCTACTGAAGGAGTGTTGTATGGCATTGAAGCTCGTTTGGAGGTTTGTTAACACAGTGTCTAATGAAGGGCCAGATGGTGTCGTCTGCGTAGAGGTATTTCTGTTTTTTATTTGTAATACATTTGCAAAAATTATGGGGTATTGTGTGTAGATTGCTGAATACTTTCCGAAGGCACTGTATGTATAAGCTGGAAGTAGAAGCCTAAGTGTTGTTGTCCAATTGAGGGAGGGATGGTAGGTATGGTTACAGGGAAATAATAAAGGAAAATATAGACAATAAATATATATTTCATTTATACTGTATATTTACAAAAAATATATATGGGGGATTGGAGATGATGCAGACAATTACATTGATGGAAGCCACAATCTATCTGCAATATTAAAGCTGATCCACCCCATAATTATTTTTTTTTTAAATGTAATACAGACTTTAAGGTAAAGAGGGCAAGAGAAGGCAATTGTTACCATGGAGACACACAACTTTAAATAAAAGTCCTTCTGCAGTCAATCAGTGAGCAAATATTTAGTTGTGTTCCTGCCCGGTTCAGCCTGTCAGCCTGAAGTGAAGAGAGTCTAACGTCGCTCTCTCAACTCAAAGGGTTTTATCTCGCTTTCTCTCACCCTGATACAAGGAGCCTCTTTGTTCATCGCTGTGTTTCTTATCTGTAACTCAACCATTTCCTCATGGGGAGAAGAAGTGGAAACAGTCATTCATCAACACACCTGTCAGACAGACAGATGCCAGACAGCACCCAGTACTCTCTCTCTCTCTCTCTCTCTGTCCCCCCCCCCCCTCTCTCTCTCTCTCTCTCTCTCTCTCTCTCTCTCTCTCTCTCTCTCTCTCTCTCTCTCTCTCTCTCTCTCTCTCTCTCTCTCTCCCCCCCCCCCTCCTCTCTCTCTCTCTCTCTCTCTCTCTCTCTCTCTCTCTCTCTCTCTCTCTCCCTCTCTCTCTCTCTCTCTCTCTCTCTCCCTCTCTCTCTCTCTCTCTCTCTCTCTCTTTCTCAGCACCCAAATCCGGCCTGAACAAACTCCCTACACCTAGAAAATGCTCTGAGGTAGGGGTATGTGTGTGTATGTGTGTGTGAGAGAGAAAATGTGAAAACAATTCCAATTTTGATGAACTCCCTTATCTACTGGGTGAAATACCACAGTGTGCCATCACAGCAGCAAGATTTGTGACCTGTTGCCACAAGAAAAGGGCAACCAGTGAAGAACAAACACCATTGTAAATACAACCCATATTTCATGTTTTATTTTCCCTTTTGTACTTTAACTATTTGCACATCATTACAACACTGTATATAGACATAATCTGACATTTGAAATGTCTTTATTCTTTTGGAACTATTCTGAGTGTAATGTTTACTGTTAATTTCTGTATTGTTTTTTTCACTTTTGCTTATTATCTATTTCACTTGCTTTGGCAATGTTAACATATGTTTCCCCCTTTGAATTGAATTGAATTGAGAGAACAGGTGGTGTGAACAGAACCAGAGGAACAGAGACAGTATAGGGCAGACTATAGAGCATCCTTGTTGTCATCCATTATTCAGACAACCAGTGACACCCAGCAGCATCAGGGTTCAAACAGCATTATAATGAGCAACACACAACACTACACACACTATACCTTCTGAGTTGGAAAGCACACTGAGGTCTGTACCGGTCTAGAAACACACTGAGGTCTGGTCTAGAAACACACTGAGGTCTGTACCGGTCTAGAAACACACTGAGGTCTGTACCAGTCTAGAAACACACTGAGGTCTGTACCGGTCTAGAAACACACTGAGGTCTGTACCAGTCTAGAAACACACTGAGGTCTGTACCAGTCTAGAAACACACTGAGGTCTGTACCAGTCTAGAAACACACTGAGGTCTGTACCGGTCTAGAAACACACTGAGGTCTGTACCGGTCTAGAAACACACTGAGGTCTGTACCGGTCTAGAAACACACTGAGGTCTGTACCAGTCTAGAAACACACTGAGGTCTGTACCAGTCTAGAAACACACTGAGGTCTGGTCTAGAAACACACTGAGGTCTGTACCAGTCTAGAAGCACACTGAGGTCTGTACCAGTCTAGAAACACACTGAGGTCTGTACCAGTCTAGAAACACACTGAGGTCTGTACCAGTCTAGAAACACACTGAGGTCTGTACCAGTCTAGAAACACACTGAGGTCTGTACCAGTCTAGAAACACACTGAGGTCTGTACCGGTCTAGAAACACACTGAGGTCTGTACCGGTCTAGAAACACACTGAGGTCTGTACCAGTCTAGAAACACACTGAGGTCTGTACCGGTCTAGAAACACACTGAGGTCTGTACCAGTCTAGAAACACACTGAGGTCTGTACCAGTCTAGAAACACACTGAGGTCTGGTCTAGAAACACACTGAGGTCTGTACCAGTCTAGAAACACACTGAGGTCTGTACCAGTCTAGAAACACACTGAGGTCTGTACCAGTCTAGAAACACACTGAGGTCTGTACCAGTCTAGAAACACACTGAGGTCTGTACCGGTCTAGAAACACACTGAGGTCTGTACCAGTCTAGAAACACACTGAGGTCTGTACCAGTCTAGAAACACACTGAGGTCTGTACAAGTCTAGAAACACACTGAGGTCTGGTCTAGAAACACACTGAGGTCTGTACCGGTCTAGAAACACACTGAGGTCTGTACCAGTCTAGAAACACACTGAGGTCTGTACCGGTCTAGAAACACACTGAGGTCTGTACCAGTCTAGAAACACACTGAGGTCTGTACCAGTCTAGAAACACACTGAGGTCTGTACAAGTCTAGAAACACACTGAGGTCTGTACCGGTCTAGAAACACACTGAGGTCTGTACCAGTCTAGAAACACACTGAGGTCTGTACCAGTCTAGAAACACACTGAGGTCTGTACCGGTCTAGAAACACACTGAGGTCTGTACCAGTCTAGAAACACACTGAGGTCTGTACCGGTCTAGAAACACACTGAGGTCTGTACCAGTCTAGAAACACACTGAGGTCTGTACCGGTCTAGAAACACACTGAGGTCTGTACCGGTCTAGAAACACACTGAGGTCTGTACCAGTCTAGAAACACACTGAGGTCTGTACCAGTCTAGAAACACACTGAGGTCTGTACCAGTCTAGAAACACACTGAGGTCTGTACCAGTCTAGAAACACACTGAGGTCTGTACCAGTCTAGAAACACACTGAGGTCTGTACCGGTCTAGAAACACACTGAGGTCTGTACCAGTCTAGAAACACACTGAGGTCTGTACCAGTCTAGAAACACACTGAGGTCTGTACCAGTCTAGAAACACACTGAGGTCTGTACCGGTCTAGAAACACACTGAGGTCTGTACCAGTCTAGAAACACACTGAGGTCTGGTCTAGAAACACACTGAGGTCTGCACCAGTCTAGAAACACACTGAGGTCTGTACCAGTCTAGAAACACACTGAGGTCTGCACCAGTCTAGAAACACACTGAGGTCTGCACCAGTCTAGAAACACACTGAGGTCTGTACCAGTCTAGAAACACACTGAGGTCTGGTCTAGAAACACACTGAGGTCTGCACCAGTCTAGAAACACACTGAGGTCTGTACCAGTCTAGAAACACACTGAGGTCTGGTCTAGAAACACACTGAGGTCTGCACCAGTCTAGAAACACACTGAGGTCTGTACCAGTCTAGAAACACACTGAGGTCTGTACCAGTCTAGAAACACACTGAGGTCTGTACCATTCTAGAAACACACTGAGGTCTGGTCTAGAAACACACTGAGGTCTGTACCAGTCTAGAAACACACTGAGGTCTGGTCTAGAAACACACTGAGGTCTGTACCAGTCTAGAAACACACTGAGGTCTGGTCTAGAAACACACTGAGGTCTGCACCAGTCTAGAAACACACTGAGGTCTGTACCAGTCTAGAAACACACTGAGGTCTGTACCAGTCTAGAAACACACTGAGGTCTGTACCATTCTAGAAACACACTGAGGTCTGGTCTAGAAACACACTGAGGTCTGTACCAGTCTAGAAACACACTGAGGTCTGGTCTAGAAACACACTGAGGTCTGTACCAGTCTAGAAACACACTGAGGTCTGGTCTAGAAACACACTGAGGTCTGTACCAGTCTAGAAACACACTGAGGTCTGTACCGGTCTAGAAACACACGGGAGCTAGCCTGCCGAAACACCATGTTGTCCTTCAACAAACTGGTGGACATGGCCATTCGGTTGGACAACCTGCTGGCAGCCAGAGGACGTCCTGGTAGGGGTCTGCCCGTTTCCACCCCGGATGACTCGGATCCCGAGCCGATAGGAGCTGGGTGGAGCCACCGGCCGAGAGAGTGGAGGAGGACAGCGACAGTGCCACACTGGTGGCACGAAGGGACAATCCACAACACGTCATAGTCAACGTTCTTTTGGGCCGGGAGGCGGCAGGCAGGGTATTCACGCATCACCCCAGGTATCGAACACCCACACTTGTTCAGAGCCCTCTGCTGCACACTGTACCCTACCTATCCACTTTCCCGATCACATGGTAGTTCCCCAGTGAAAGGCGCTAGTCGATTCAGGCGCAGCTGGGAACTTTATGGACAGGGCATTCGCACGCCGTCAAGGCATTTCATTGGTTCCCCTATCCATTCCACGCCCCATCAGAGCACTCGATAGTCGACCATTAGGGTCCGGGTTTGTTAAGGAAGTTACTGTACCAGTCACCATGATCACCCAGGAGACTCATTTTGCGCAGGTTCTTTTTTCGATTATTGAATCTCCTGCTTTCCCTGTGGTATTAGGTATCCCTTGGCTAGCACTCCACAAACCCACCTTCTCATGGCCGCAGAGGGCTCTCACGGGGTGGTCGCGAGAGTGTCAGGGTAGGTGTCTAGATGTTTCCGTTGGTGCAACCACGGTGGAAAGTCCAGACAGTACCTCCACCGTGCGCATTCCCCCTGAATACCTCGATCTGGCGCAAGCGTTCTCTAAAACCCAAACCCTAAAACGCAGGCGACTAAATTACCACCTCACCGGGAGGGGGATTACGCGATAAACCTCCGGGTAGACGCCGGGTAGACGCCGGGTAGACGCCGGGTAGACGCCGGGTAGACGCTGTACCTCCCAGGAGTCATATATACCCCCTGTCACAGGCTGAAACGGTGGCTATGGAAACCTATGTCACCGAGTCCCTGCGCCAGGGGTATATACGTCCCTCCATTTCACCCGCCTCCTCAAGTTTCTTTTTTGTGAAGAAGAAGGACGGAGGTCTGCGCCCGTGCATTGATTATCGACCACTGAACAGGGAGACGATAAGATTTAGTTATCCTCTCCCCCTCATTCCTTCAGTGATCGAGCCAATGCATGGGGCGCGCTTCTTCACCAAATTAGATCTCAGGAGTGCGTACAACCTGGTGCGTGTCCGAGAGGGGGATGAGTGGAAGACAGCATTCAGCACAACCATGGGGCATTATGAATACCTGGTGATGCCCTATGGTTTGATGAATGCTCCATCAGTCTTCCAGTCCTTTGTGAACAAGGTGTTTCGGGACATGCTTGGTCGCGGTGTAGTGGTTTACATTGATGACATCCTGGTGTATTCCGCTACGCGCGCCGAGCATGTGTCCCTGGTTCGTAAAGTGCTGGCCCGACTGTTGGAAAATGACCTTTATGCCAAGGCAGAGAAGTGTATGTTTTTCCAGCAGTCCGTCTCCTTCCTTGGATATCGCATTTCCAGCTCAGGTGTGGAGATGGAGGGAGATCGCATTTCATCCGTGCGTAATTGGCCGACTCCAACCACGGTTAAGGAGGTGCAGCGCTTCCTTGGCTTTGCCAACTACTATCGGAGGTTTATCCGGGGCTTTGGCAAGGTCGCAGCTCCCATTACCTCCCTGTTGAAGGGTGGGCCATCCCGGCTCCGCTGGTCTGCTGAGGCTGACCTGTCCTTCAGCAAACTGTGGGGTCTGTTCACCTCAGCCCCAGTACTGGCCCACCCCGATTCATCACTACCGTTCGTAGTGGAGGTGGATGCGTCCGAGGTTGGGATAGGAGCTGTCCTGTCTCAACGCTCGGGTACGCCACCCAAGCTCCGCCCCTGTGCCTTCTTCTCTAAGAAGCTCAGCTCGGCAGAGCAGAACTATGACGTTGGTGATCGGAGCTGTTGGCTGTTGTCCGTTCCCTGACCGTGTGGAGGCATTGGCTCGAAGGGGCGAAACACCCTTTCCTCGTCTGGACGGACCACCGTAACCTGGAGTACATCCGGGCAGCGAGGAGGCTGAATCCTCGCCAGGCCAGGTGGGCCCTATTCTTCACCCGGTTTCATTTTACACTGTCATACATTCCGAGTACGAAGAACGTGAAGGCAGGCACTGTCCCGGCTGTATGACACAGAGGAGAGGCCCAGAGACAGAGACGGGGAGTGGTGGATGTTCTTGCCTTGGGCAGAATACGCCACTCCTCTACTAACCTAACGCCATTCCAGTGTGTTTTAGGTTACCAACCGGTTCTTGCACTGTGGCACCAGAGCCAGACTGAGGCTCCTGCAGTGGATGACTGGTTTCGGCGCGCAGAGGAGACGTGGGATGCTGCCCACATTCACCTCCAAAGCGCTGTGCGTCGTCAGAAGGCCAACGCTGACCGTACCGGGGGATTGGGTCTGGCTCTCGACCCGGAATCTACCCCTCCGCCTGCCCTGCCGGAAGCTGAGCCCGCGGTTTGTGGGGCCGGTCAAAGTCCTGAGGAGAATCAACGAGGTTACCTATAGGTTATTACTCCCCCATGATTACTGTATTAACCCCTCGTTTCATGTGTCTCTCCTCAGGCCGGTGGTGGTTGGTCCGCTCCAGGAGTCTGAGGTGCGGGAGGTTCATCCACCTCCTCTGGACATCGAGGGGGCCCCGGCGTACTCTGTCCGTGCCATCCTGGAATCAAGGCGTCGGGTGGGGGGCCTTCAGTACCTCGTGGAGTGGGAGGGGTACGGTCCGGAGGAACGGTGCTGGGTCCCAGTGAGGGATATCCTCGATCCCTCTCTGCTGAGGGATTTCCATCGTCGCCATCCGGCTCGCCCTGCTCCGCATCCTCCTGGCCGTCCCCGAGGCTGCGGGAGCTGCTGGAGCTGTGCGTCGGGGGGGGGGGGGGGGGGGGTACTGTCACGTCTTCGGCCGAGGCTGCCTCCCCTCCTTGTTCGGGCAGGCTTCGGCGTTCGTCGTCACCGGAGTACTAACCACTGCCGCCCCAATCATCATCACAATTGTCTTGTCTCGTTATCACACACACCTGGTTCTAATCCCCTAATTAGTCCGTGTATAAGTGTTCCCTCTGCCCCCTTGTCCTTGTGGGTGATTGTTTATTGTGAAGGTTATGACACTCGGTGGAGCTCGTGTATTTTGTTAGACGGGAGTATTTTTCCCGTATGCCTTGTATTTTCCAGTGCACCTGTTTTGTGCCCTGGAGTGTGTTTGATGCATTTCTGTGTAAACCTGTATTTTGCGGATTAAAGCCTGTTATTCTGTGATTTACCCTCCTGCGCCTGACTCCTTCAACACCACCTCATCACAGAACCAATTGCACTTTATAGCAGCGAGGTGTGGGGTCCATTGAAACCCAGAATTAGGCCAATATCCACTAATAATAAAAACTCAAAAAATAGCAATTACGTTTTGGAAACATCTAAAATACAGTGACCCCCTCTCATATCATTACCAAGCCCTGCAATGCCAAGAGCTGAGCAAAGAAAAGAGTCCTCTCATCCAGCTGGTCCTGGGGCTGAGTTCACAAACCTGTTCTACTAACACACTGAAGCCTCAGGACCAGAACATCCAATCAATCAAAATAAACCAAATTACAACACAGTCTAAACAAAACTACATTGCTTATTGGGAAACACAAGCACAAAGTAAAATGCAGTGCTATCTGGCCCTAAATCGACAGTACACGGTGGCTAACTATTTGACCATGGTTACTGATCAAAACCTTAGAAAAACCTTGACAAAGTACAGGCTCAGTGAGCCCAGCCTTTCCATTGAGAAGGGTAGACACAGGAAAACCTGGCTCCCTGTAGAGGAAAGGCTGTGCAACCACTGCACCACAGCAGAACCTGAGACAGAGCTGCATTCCCTGACAAAATGTCAAAACATATAAAACAATTAGAGAGTGTAATTTCCCCATATTTGAAACCGCTTTTCAAGGTTTCAAAGACCTCTCTGATGAGAATAGGCTACCCGTCCTGTTGGGGGAGGAAGCAGAGAGCTGTGGGTTGGCAGCGCACTACATTGCTGCCTGCCATAAGATGAGGGACAGTGTCTGACAGACCAACCAACCTGCACATGTCCTCTATATTGTTATTGTTCAATGGTTATTTTGACCCTTGGTTATTGTTATTACTGTTGTCCCATTGACAATATTGATTATTATTGTAATTATGTTAATAGTGTAAATATTACATCATGCCAATAAAGCAAATTGAATTTAATTGAATTTAATTGAGAGAGAGAGAGAGAGAGAGAGAGAGAGAGAGAGAGAGAGAGAGAGAGAGAGAGAGAGAGAGAGAGAGAGAGAGAGAGAGACAGAGAGAGAGAGAGAGAGAGAGAGAGAGAGAGAGAGAGAGAGAGAGAGAGAGAGAGAGAGAAAGAGAGAGAGAGAAAGCGAGAGAGAGAGAAAGAGAGAGAGAGAGAGGGAGAGAGAAAGAGAGAGAGAGAGAGAGAGACAGAGAGAGAGAGAAAGAGAGAGAGAGAGAAAG
>NW_028163476.1:0-51000 GCF_964263955.1 Coregonus lavaretus
ATACCCCCCCTACCTTGTCACAACACAACTGATTGGCTCAAACGTATTAAGAAGGAAAGAAATTATACAAATTAACTTTTAAGAAGGCACACCTGTTAATTGAAATGCATTTCAGGTGACTATCTCATGAAGCTGGTTGAGAGAATGCCAAGAGTGTGCAAAGCTGTCATCAAGGCAAAGGGTGGCTATTAAAATAATCTCAAATATAACATATATTTTGATTTGTTTAACACTTTTTTGGTGTCATTTCATAGTTTTGATGTCTTCACTATTATTCTACAATGTAAAAAATAGTAAAAATAAAGAAAAACCCTTGAATGAGTAGGTGTGTCCAAACTTTTGACTGGTAGTGTATATATATTGTTTTTGTCACGCAGGAATACGTATTAGGGGTTTTATTTACTCCACCCAACACAAGGTACGTCGTGGAAAACGACGGGGATGACAACACGTATGTATATATACCAAAGGGATGTAACCCAAACAAAAGAGCGAGGTGTAACCTCTACACAATACACGGGACGAGACCCGTAAACAACAAGAGCACAATACACGGTACTCACGAGACCAACGGACATGGGACAACGATCGACAAGGATATTGGGGAACAGAGGGCACATATATACACATACTAATCAGGGGGAATGGGAACCAGGTGTGCGTAATGAGACAAGACAGTCCGGGTTTGGTGGTAATAATCCATGTCAGTGATGCCTAGAAAGCCGGTGACGTAGACCTCCGGAACTGGTGAACGGAATGAGCAGCAGTACCGGGGGGATCTGCGACAGTGTGTGCAGCGTTCCAGATCTCCTCAGCGTACCGAAACCACTCGTCCACCGCAGGGGCCTCGGTCTGGCTCAGATGCCAAGGTGCCAGGGCCGGCTGTTACCCCAACACGCACTGGAAATGAGTGAGGTTAGTGGAGGAGTGGCAGAGGGAATTCTGCGCGTACTCAGCCCAAGGTAGAAAATCCACCCACTCCCACGGCCGGTCCTGACAGTAACACCTCAGGAACCTGCCCACTTCCTGATTGACCCTCTCCACCTGCCCATTAGGTACCCGGAGGTGAGACTGACCGTGACCCCCAGGCGTTCCATGAACGTTTTCCATACATGTGAGGTGAACTGAGGACCATGGTCTGACACAATGTCTTCCGCAGTTTACATGGCCGACGGGAGCCCAGGCAGAAGAAGGAGGCGACAAGCTTTGGAAAACCGGTCCACAACGACGAGAACGGTGGTGTTCCCCTGGGAGGGGGGGAAGGTCAGTGACAAAGTCCACCTAGAGGTGAGACCAGGGTTGTTGTGGAACCAGCAGGGGAAGGAGCTTTCGATAAGGGAGGTGTCTGGGTGTCTTAGACTGGGCACAGAACGGAGCAGGAAGAGACTTAAACCTGGACGTCCCTAGCCAAGGTGGGCCACCAGTACTTCTCAGTCAGGCAGGCGATGGTACGGCCTATCCCAGGATGACCTGACACAGGCGCCGTGTGCGCCCAGGAAAGGAGGTGGTCCCACACACCCGTGGGCACGTAGGCGCGGTTCTCCGAGCACTGTGCAGGTGCGTACGCAGGGCCAGCCGTATGTCGGTATCCACGTCCCACACCACTGGCGCGATGATACGGAATGGAGGGACGATGGGGGTCTCCTCTCCCTGCCTCTCCTCTGCGTCACAGAGGTGAGATAGGGCATCCGCCTTCATGTTCTTCGAGCCTGGCCTATAGGAAAGCGTGAATTGGATCCTGGCGAAGAATAGAGCTGACCTGTCTTGGGTTTAGCCTCTTCGCTGCCCTGATGTACTCCAGGTTGCGGTGGTCCGTCCACACTAGGAAAGGGTGTTTGGACCCCTCCAGCCAGTCCCTCCAAGCCTTCAGAGCCTTCTTGACCGCCAAGAGTTCCCGGTCCCCTACGTCATAGTTCCTCTGGGCGTGACTCAGCTGCTTGGAGTAGAAGGCGCAGGGCCGCAGTTTTGGAGGGGTTCCGGTGCGCTGGGACAGCACTGCCCCGACTCCTACTTCGGAGGCATCCACCTCGACGATGAAGGGGAGTCAGGGGTCGGGATGTGCCAGCACGGGAGCAGTGGGGAAGTATGACTTCAGCGTCTCGAACGCCCTCTCCGCCTCCGCCGTCCAACGATGCTGCTGGGGACCTCCTCTCAGCAGGGAGGTAAAAGGCGCGACCACCGTGCTGAAGCCCCGGATGAACCTCCGGAAACAGTTGGTGAACCCCAGGAATCGCTGGACTGCTTTCATGGAGTTGGGGGTGGGCCATGACCTGACTGCGCTGACGCGTTGCTCCTCCATCTCCACTCCCTCAGTGGATATGAGGTAGCCCAAAAAGACACTACATCGCCACAAAATCTACAGGTAGAGCTCGAAAATTCAATCCCCTTGGGTGCTGCAATAGACTTACATTAGAAGTGCCCATCCAAGAAGGCTCAAGATCATTGGACATTAAAATGACGTCAAATCACGTTATATCTACCGTAACTTTGATTGGACTGATCATGGCAACATCATACTTTCAAAATCTTAGCTAGCAAGCTAGACAAGCAGTCATCATCATGAATCAAGTCGACAATCTACTGGCAAATCCTTTTCAATCCTTGTTATTTGAAGATAAATTATACATAAAACGTATCGGTGCTCATCGGCCATTGGATATAAACATTACACAACAAGTTGGAAATCACAAATTCAACAATGAGTGCTGAGGCGCGACTGCAGCCTCGGGATCGATCCCAGGCTGTCACAGCCGGCCGTGACCGGGAGACCCATGGGACGCCGCACAATTGGCCCAGCGTCGTCCGGGTTAGGTGAGGGTTTGGCCTGCCGGGATAACCATTTAAAGAGATGGCCGAGGCTGTGGATAAGAAGGTAATCCTTACAAAAAAAGATTGCAGTTTTGAAACTGCAGTAAAGTGCAGTAACTGCAGTCAACTGTGGTACTTTGGACGCAGTAATTGCAGTATACTGCAGTTATACTGCACTCTGACTGCAATCTTTTTTCGTAAGGGTTAACCGCCCACCTGAAACCTTCTTCCCCAAAGCTAAAGACCCTAATCGAGTGTTTTTATGTCTTAGAGTAACGTTATAAGCCTACTATGCTATTAAGGGTCATATCCAGGGTCTGAAGTTGAAGCTCATTTACTGCATTTCTATACAATTTAAAAACTCAAAAATGCTATTTGGAAAAAAGCAAAAACAAGCAAAAATGACCCCAGCCATTGGTTGCAGTAGCTTCATTCACCTCACATAGCCTATTAGCTATACAAATTAGCCGCTACACATTAACTCAGCACTGGGATTCAAAACTATAATTGAATATGTACAGAGGGATCTGTAAGCAGAACAATTATTTTATTAACAAAATGTAAACAAATACATTTGCTTTACAGAACTTGTATTTTTTCGCAGTTTCACAGCTAATTTTCTGCAATTCAACACATTTTACCATGACTTATGCCATGTTAACGTGATATCTGAGTGAGAGCGACTAACAAAATCAATGGGGCCCGGTTAGTAATTCAGCCATGATTACTACATGGTGGCAGGTAGCCTAGCTGTTAAGAGCATTAAGCCGGTAACCGAAAGGTCGCTGGTTTGAATCCCTGAGCCGACCAAGGGAAAAATCTGTCAATGTGCCCTTTAGCAAGTTACTTAACTCTAATTGCTCTGGATAAGAGTGTCTGCTGAAATGTACAAGTTTAGAAAGCAGGCTAGACTGATTTACCAATCTGTAGAATGTTAACTGACATTTGAGTGACATGTAACAAGAGGAAAATTGCCAATGCACAACCAAGTTTCGAAATTGCACCTTATGTAATCTAACTTTCAACAATGAGTTGAGACCCTACACAGCACAGTTGAAAAATATATGGCAAATGAAAATGTATTTTTGCACCCAACCCAATGTAGCTTAATCTGTTTTTATGTCATATCAATAGTTTTCATGACCTGCCCTGAGTAAACATAGGCAAACAATAGTTTTCATGACCTGCCCTGAGTAAACATAGGCAAACAATAGTTTTCATGACCTGCCCTGAGTAAACATAGGCAAACAATAGTTTTCATGACCTGCCCTGAGTAAACATAGGCAAACAATAGTTTTCATGACCTGCCCTGAGTAAACATAGGCAAACAATAGTTGTCATCGCCTGCCCTGAGTAAACATAGGCAAACAATAGTTTTCATCACCTGCCCTGTGTAACATAGCCGTACAGCTGTGGTAGGATTTATTAGGATATGCACAAAGGAATGCAAATATGTACACTGTGATTTCCCCCCTAGAGACACAACACATGTTCTATATCTCTCTCTGTCTCTCTCATACACTCAAACCCCTGTCTCCTCCTCCTTTTCCCTCCAGCCAGTCTCTACAGATCTACTGCTTTAGACCAGAGGAGCACAGCACCATGGTTGTGTCCAAGGCCTGGACATTACGACAGGACTTCCAGGGTTTCCCCAAGGCTAGTGACTTCCATCTGAGGGAGGAGACACTGCCGCAGCCCAGGGATGGACAGGTGAGCATAGGATAGGACAGACTTTAAAGGGCAATTCCACCACTTTTCATTATCTGCAGCACAATACCAGTGTCTACAAACAGTGGGGAAAAAAAGTATTTAGTCAGCCACCAATTGTGCAAGTTCTCCCACTTAAAAAGATGAGAGAGGCCTGTAATTTTCATCATAGGTACACGTCAACTATGACAGACAAAATGAGGAAAAATAATCCAGAAAATCACATTGTAGGATTTTTAATGAATTTATTTGCAAATTATGGTGGAAAATAAGTATTTGGTCACGTACAAACAAGCAAGATAACGTAACGTAACGTAACGTAACAAAATGTGGAAAAATTCAAGGGGTCTGAATACTTTCCGAAGGCACTGTATGTACTGGAGATAATGAATATGAAGTTGAAAAGTGCTGAAATGACCCTTTAATGTCCCAGAGGGGAAAATTGTCTTGGACACATACAGTAGCCCTACCGGAAATTTCACACAAAATTAACACATTCCTTTTGCAATTTTAACATGTTCCATGGTATGTGAAATGACTTGATAACCCGTCGTTAATACATTTGGATTTGAAACAGGTTATCTGGGCCGAAACAGTATGCACTAATGAATACACCCTTGAACAAATTACTAATTTTTGTTGCAAAATGTATTCCGTTGCAAAACGTTTCACTACGGTGTTCACTAATGAATACACCCCTGCTCAGGTGCTGTTGAAGGCTGTGTTCCTGAGTGTGGACTCCTACATGAGACCGTACAGCCAGACGATGATGAAGGAGGGAGACGTGATTATTGGGTCACAAGTTGCCAAGTAAGGGAACATTATGGGGGGCATGTGGATGCAAACACACTATAGACTTTCTATACTGCATTTCTATACAATTAAAAAACTCAAATTTGAAAAAAAAAATTAAAAGCAAAAATGACCCCAGCCATTATCACATTGGTTGCTGTAGCTTCATTCACCTCAGTCAATCTATAAACAAATAGCCTATTAGCTATACAAATTAGCCGCTACACATTAACTCAGCACTGGAATTCAAAACTATAGTTGAATATGTACAGAGGGATATGTAAGCAGAAAAAGTAATTTATTAACAAAAGGTAAACAAATAAATGTGCTTTAGAGAACTTGTATTTTTTCGCAGTTTCACAGCTAATTTTCTGCAATTCCACACATTTTACCATGACTTATGCCATGATATCATAATATCTGAGTGAGAGCGACTAACAAAATCAATGGGGGCCCCCTGGGCACCTGCCCTGTGTGCCCGGTCAGTAATTCAGCCATGATTACTACATGGTGGCAGGTAGCCTAGCTGTTAAGAGCATTGAGCCGGTAACTGAAAGGTCGCTGGTTTGAATCGCTGGGCCGACTAGGTGAAAAATCTGCTGGTGCCCTTGAGCAAGTTACTTAACTCTAATTGCTCTGGATGAGAGAGTCTACTAAAATGTACAAGTTGAGATAGCTGGCTAGACTAATTTACCAATCTGTAAAATGTTAACTGACATGGGCTAATTGAGTGACATATAACAAGAGGAAAACTGCCAATGCACAAACAAGTTTCGAAATTGCACCTTATGTATTCTAACTTTCAACAATGAGTTGAGACCTTACTTTGGTTTTAGTTTTAGTTTTTTTCACCTTTATTTAACCAGGTAAGCCAGTTGAGAACAAGTCCTCATTTACAACTGTGACCTGGCCAAGATAAAGCAAAGCAGTGCGATAAAAACAACAACAACACAGAGTTACATATGGGGTAAAACAAAACATAAAGTCAAAAATACAACAGAAAATCTGTATACAGTGTGTGCAAATGTAGTAAGTTATGGAGGTAAGGCAATAAATAGGCCATAGTGCAAAATAATTAGAATTTAGTATTAACACTGGAGAGATAGATGTGCAAAAGATGATGTGCAAATAGAGATATTGGGGTGCAAATGAGCAAAATAAATAACAATATTGGGATGAGGTAGTTGGGTGGGCTAATTACAGATGGGCTGTGCACAGGTGCAGTGATCGGTAAGCTGCTCTGACAACTGATGCTTAAAGTTAGTGAGGGAGATAAGAGTCTCCAGCTTCAGAGATTTTTGCAGTTCGTTCCAGTCATTGGCAGCAGAGAACTGGAAGGAATGGCGGCCAAAGGAGGTGTTGGCTTTGGGGATGACCAGTGAGATATACAGTGGGGAAAAAAAGTATTTAGTCAGCCACCAATTGTGCAAGTTCACCCACTTAAAAAGATGATAGAGGCCTGTAATTCTCATCATAGATACACGTCAACTATGACAGACAAAATGAGGAAAAACAATCCAGAAAATCACATTGTAGGATTTTTAATGAATTTATTTACAAATTATGGTGGAAAATAAGTATTTGGTCATAAACAAAAGTTTCTCAATACTTTGTTATATACCCTTTGTTGGCAATGACACAGGTCAAACGTTTTCTGTAAGTCTTCACAAGGTTTTCACACACTGTTGCTGGTATTTTGGCCCATTCCTCCATGCAGATCTCCTCTAGAGCAGTGATGTTTTGGGGCTGTCGCTGGGCAACATGGACTTTCAACTCCCTCCAAAGATTTTCTATGGGGTTGAGATCTGGAGACTGGCTAGGCCACTCCAGGACCTTGAAATGCTTCTTACGAAGCCACTCCTTCGTTGCCCGGCGGTGTGTTTGGGATCATTGTCATGCTGAAAGACCAAGCCACGTTTCATCTTCAATGCCCTTGCTGGTGGAAGGAGGTTTTCACTCAAAATCTCACGATACATGGCCCCATTCATTCTTTCCTTTACACGGATCAGTCGTCCTGGTCCCTTTGCAGAAAAACAGCCCCAAAGCATGATGTTTCCACCCCCATGCTTCACAGTAGGTATGGTGTTCTTTGGATGCAACTCAGCATTCTTTGTCCTCCAAACACGACTAGTTGAGTTTTTACCAAAAAGTTCTATTTTGGTTTCATCTGACCATATGACATTCTCCCAATCCTCTTCTGGATCATCCAAATGCACTCTAGCAAACTTCAGACGGGCCTGGACATGTACTGGCTTAAGCAGGGGGACACGTCTTGCACTGCAGGATTTGAGTCCCTGGCGGCGTAGTGTGTTACTGATGGTAGGCTTTGTTACTTTGGTCCCAGCTCTCTGCAGGTCATTCACTAGGTCCCCCCGTGTGGTTCTGGGATTTTTGCTCACCGTTCTTGTGATCTTTTTGACTCCACGGGGTGAGATCTTGCGTGGAGCCCCGATCGAGGGAGATTATCAGTGGTCTTGTATGTCTTCCATTTCCTAATAATTGCTCCCACAGTTGATTTCTTCAAACCAAGCTGCTTACCTATTGCAGATTCAGTCTTCCCAGCCTGGTGCAGGTCTACAATTTTGTTTCTGGTGTCCTTTGACAGCTCTTTGGTCTTGGCCATAGTGGAGTTTGGAGTGTGACTGTTTGAGGTTGTGGACAGGTGTCTTTTATACTGATAACAAGTTCAAACAGATGCCATTAATACAGGTAACGAGTGGAGGACAGAGGAGCCTCTTAAAGAAGAAGTTACAGGTCTGTGAGAGCCATAAATCTTGCTTGTTTCTAGGTGACCAAATACTTATTTTCCACCATAATTTGCAAATAAATTCATTAAAAATCCTACAATGTGATTTTCTGGATTTTTTTTTCTCAATTTGTCTGTCATAGTTGACGTGTACCTATGATGAAAATTACAGGCCTCTCTCATCTTTTTAAGTGGGAGAACTTGCACAATTGGTGGCTGACTAAATACTTTTTTTCCCCACTGTACCTGCTGGAGCGCATATTACGGGTGGGTGTTGCTATGGTGACTAATGAGCTAAGATAAGGCGGGGATTTGCCTAGCAGTGATTTATAGATGACCTCGAGCCAGTGGGTTTGGCGACGAATATGTAGTGAGGGCCAGCCAACGAGAGCGTATAGGTCACAATGGTGGGTAGTATATGGGGCTTTGGTGACAAAATGGATGGCACTGTGATAGACTACATCCAATTTGCTGAGTAGAGTGTTGGAGGCTATTTTGTAAATGACATCGCCGAAGTCAAGGATCGGTCGGATAGTCAGTTTTACGAGGGCATGTTTGGCAGCATGAGTGAAGGAGGCTTTGTTGCGAAATAGGAAGCCGATTCTAGATTTAACTTTGGATTGGAGATGCTTAATGTGAGTATGGAAGGAGAGTTTACGGTCTAACCAGACACCTAGGAATTTGTAGTTGTCCACATATTCTAAGTCAGACCCGCCGAGAGTAATGATTCTAGTCGGGCGGGTGGGTGCAAGCAGCGTTCGATTGAAGAGCATGCATTTAGTTTTAATAGCGTTTAAGAGCAGTTGGAGGCTACAGAAGGAGTGTTGTATGGCATTGAAGCTCGTTTGGAGGTTTGTTAACACAGTGTCCAATGAAGGGCCAGATGTATACAAAATGGTGTTGTCTGCGTAGAGGTGGATCTGAGAGTCACCAGCAGCAAGAGTGACATCATTGATATATACAGAGAATAGAGTCGGCCCGAGAATTGAACCCTGTGGCACCCCCATAGAGACTGCCATAGGTCCAGACAACAGGCCCTCCGATTTGACACATTGAACTCTATCTGAGAAGTAGTTGGTGAACCAGGCGAGGCAGTTATTTGAGAAACCAAGGCTATTTAGTCTGCCAATAAGAATGCGGTGATTGACAGAGTCGAAAGCCTTGGCCAGGTCAATGAAGACGGCTGCACAGTACTGTCTTTTATCGATCGCAGTTATAATATCGTTTAGGACCTTGAGCGTGGCTGAGGTGCACCCATGACCAGCTCGGAAACCAGATTGCATAGCGGAGAAGGTACGGTGGGATTCGAAATGGTCGGTGATCTGTTAGTTAACTTGGCTTTCAAAAACTTTCGAAAGGCAGAGCAGGATGGATATAGGTCTGTAACAGTTTGGATCTAGAGTGTCACCCCCTTTGAAGAGGGGGGGGACTGCGGCAGCTTTCCAATCTCTGGGGATCTCAGACGATACGAAAGAGAGGTTGAACAGGCTAGTAATAGGGGTTGCGACAATTTCGGCGGCTAATTTTAGAAAGAAAGGGTCCAGATTGTCTAGCCCAGCTAATTTGTAGGGGTCCAGATTTTGCAACTCTTTCAGAACATCAGCTGTCTGAATTTGAGTGAAAGAATAGCGGGGGGGGGGCATGGGAAAGTTGCAGCAGAGGGTACAGGGCTGGTGGCCGGGGTAGCCAGGTGGAAAGCATGGCCAGCCGTAGCAAAATGCTTGTTGAAATGCTCGATTATCGTAGATTTATCGGTGGTGACAGTGTTTCCTAGCCTCAGTGCAGTGGGCAGCTGGGAGGAGGGGCTCTTATTCTCCATGGACTTTACAGTGTCCCAAAACTTTTTGGAGTTAGTGCTACAGGATGCACATTTCTGTTTGTAAAAGCTAGCCTTTGCTTTCCTAACTGATTGTGTATATTGGTTCCTGACTTCCCTGAAAAGTTGCATATCGCGGGGGCTGTTCGATGCTAATGCAGTACGCCACAGGATGTTTTTGTGCTGGTCAAGGGCAGTCAAGTCTGGGGTGAACCATGGGCTATATCTGTTCTTAGTTCTGAATTTTTTGAATAGGGCATGCTTATTTAAGATGGAGAGGAAAGCACTTTTAAAGAACAACCAGGCATCCTCTACTGACGGAAGGAGGTCAATATCCATCCAGGATACCCGGGCCAGGTCAATTAGAAAGGCCTGCTCGCTAAAGTGTTTCAGGGAACGTTTGACAGTGATGAGGGGTGGTCGTTTGACCACGGACCCATTACGGACGCAGGCAATGAGGCAGTGATCGCTGAGATCCTGGTTGAAGACAGCGGAGGTGTATTTAGAGAGTAAATTAGTCAGGATGATATCTATGAGGGTGCCCATGTTTACGGATTTAGGGTTGTACCTGGTAGGTTCCTTGATAATTTGTGTGAGATTGAGGGCATCTAGTTTAGATTTTAGGATGGCCGGGGTGTTAAGCATATCCCAGTTTAGGTCACCAAGCAATACGAACTCTGAGGATAGATGGGGGGCAATCAATTCACATATGGTGTCCAGGGCACAGCTAGGGGCTGAGGGGGGTCTGTAGCAAGCGGCAACAGTAAAATACTTACTTCTGGAAAGGTGGATTTTTAGAAGTAGAAGCTCAAACTGTTTGGGCACAGACCTGGATAGTATGATAGAGCTCTGCAGGCTATCTCTACAGTAGATTGCAACTCTGCCCCCTTTGGCAGTTCTATCTAGACGAAAAATGTTGTAGTTGGGGATGGACATTTCTGAATTTTTGGTGGCCTTCCTAAGCCAGGATTCAGACACTGCTAGAACATCAGGGTTGGCGGAGTGTGCTAACGCAGTGAATAACTCAAACTTAGGGAGGAGGCTTCTGATGTTAACATGCAAAAAACCAAGGCTTTTACAGGTACAGAAGTCAACAAATGATAGCGCCTGGGGAGTAGGAGTGATACTGGGGGCTACAGGGCCTGGGTTAACCTCTACATCACCAGAGGAACAGAGGAGGAATAGAAAAGGATGTGGCTAAAGGCTTTGAGAACTGGTCTTCTAGTGCGTTGGGTACAGAGAATAAAAGGGGCAGATTTCCGGGCGATGTAGAATAGATTCAGGGCATTATGTACAGACAAGGATATGGAAGGAAATGAGTACAGTGGAGGTAAACCTAAGCGTTGGGTAACAATGAAAGAGATAGCATCACTGGAGGCACCGATTGAGCCGGTCTCCACGTGTATGGGGGATGGAACAAAGGAGCTATCTGAGGCAGGTTGAGCGGGACTGGGGGCTCTACAGTGAAATACACAGCACAGTTGAAAAATATATGGAAAATAGAAATCAAAACTGGATGGTCTTCAGAGATCGATAGGAGGGGTTGAGGGTAGCTGAAGGATGGGACTAAAAACAATCAAAAGAAAATTTATGTAAAATATACTGTGTCCATAAAATGTATATAGTATGTACAGTTGAAAAGGAAAGCAGCACACTCTAGGAGCTCGAATGCAATAATTTAATATCCTAATAACCAACGTTTCGACAGACAAGTCATCAGGGTATAATGACAAACACTGCGGGTCACTAGTTTATATAGTGTCAAAGGACACACACAGGTGTCTGTAGTCATGGCCGGGTGTGGCCTAATAGCATTGGTTAATTCACAGATAAACAGAACATACAAAAAACATGGATAGCATACCATCATAGATACAACTTGGCTACATAGGCCCACAAACACTTACAATGAATAGCAAAATCATAATAATCACAAGAATGGCTTCAAATCAAAGTCTACGTTGAGACCGAAGGGAGCAAGGGTCTTTAAATTAAAGATCCAGGCAGCCTCTCATTTTAACAATGAGTTGTCGAGGTCACCCCCTCTCCTAGGGAGGGTGACATGTTCGATGCAGATATAACCTAGGGACGAAATCGAGTGGTTCGCTTCCAAAAAGTGGGCAGCGACTGGGTATGTCGAGTTTTTGCACCTAATGGTGCTCCGAGATTCGTACTTTTAATTCGCGCTTTGTTTTACCCAAACTACAACTACTTCATGTTTCTAAATTATTTCTTTATTCAGACGAAGGGTACTGCTATGGGATCCCCCATGGCTCCTAACTATGCTAATTTGTATGTGGGTTACATTGAGAAACAGTACATTTTCAATCCTCTCAATGTTTTCTTGCCTATCATTATTATTTTGAAACAGTACATTGATGATATTTTTGTTATATGGAAGGGTGATTTAAAACAGCTCCAGGCATTCCATGCTTTTCTTAACTCTTGTTCTGAGCACCTGAGATTTACTATGCAATCTAACACACATCAAATCAGTTTCCTTGATCTTCTGATTTTGTGTGAGGATAATCTTTACAAGAAACCTACTGATCGTAACTGTTTGTTGAGGGCTGATAGTTGTCACCCGCTTCCCTTGAAAAACAGTTTGCCCTACAGCCAATTCTGTCGAATCAAAATAATTTGTAAAAAACAATCAGATTTCGACCGAAATATGGCTGAGACGCAAAGAAAATTCAAGGAGAGGGGGTACAAAAATGGTCAGATTAATACTGACATTGAGAAAATTAAAAAAACAAATCGAGACTTGACCTCTTTCATGGACAGTTTCGCAAAAATAAGCATTATTGCGTTCTAACTACACGCTATTCAAAGTGCTCTGAACAAATTAAGGGAATCGTTCACAAACATTGGCACATTAAGATCCGATGACAGTATTGGTAATGTGTTTTCGGACACTCCCTTGGTTGTATTCTCGCGGGGCACAAATCTCAGAGATCAATGGGTAAACTCGGATTTACCACCTCTAAATATCCTTGCACAACGTCTATTTGCGCCTCTACGGGATGGAAACTACAAGTGTAACGGCTGCGCTCAATGCAATGGCACTTACAAATGTAGATCCTTTAAACCAGGGGTGTCAAACGTCCGGCCCGCGGGCCGGATCAGGCCCGCAAACGGGTTTAATCCGGCCCGCGAGATGATTTTGTAAAGTATAAAAATGAGCTGCAATTTTTCAATAAAATAAACTGCTGTTCCAATTGTGTCCACTGGATGGCGCAATAGCAATTGTGTTAAGCAAGCAAACTGTTTATACCGGGGCAGAGCAAATAGGTCAAGCAAGTGCAGCCAGTCCGGATGAGCTACTTTGTTTTGCCCGCGATATTTATTACGGCTTCTACTTTTAACATTATGTGCTTTGGCACCCTCATTGCCCCAATATGTCTCTGTCAAAAAAGAGAAAAGTGGACGCAGAGTGCAGAGTGTTCCAAGAAAAATTGTCATCCTTCTATTTATTCACGGAATTGAATGGGAAAGCTGTATGTTTGGTGTGTTCACAGCATGTTGCAGTGCTGAAAGAATATAACCTTCGTCGCCACTATGTGAGTCTTCATGCTGACAAATATGACAACTTTCAAGGACAGCGGAGAAGAGAGAAGGTGAATGAACTGTTGGTGGGTCTGAAGAAACAGCAGTCTGTGTTTACTCACAGCCGAGACATCAGTGACGCTGCAGTGAAAGCTAGCTACCTCATTGCTAATGAAATCGCAGTGGCTTCAAACCCATTTAGTGAGCGTGAATTTGTAAAAACATGCATGATGAAGGCAGCAGAGATTGTGTGCCCTGAAAAGCACCAGGCTTTTGCAAATATCAGCCTGACAAGAAACACAGTTGCAGACAGGATTTCCGATCTTTCAGTGGATTTGGACAGCCAGTTGAAGCAAAAAGTAAAGTCATTTATTGCGTTTTCGGTTGCAATTGATGAAAGCACGGACATTACAGATGTTGCACAACTGGCCATTTTCATCCGTGGAGTTGATGACACATTGACCGTCACCGAGGAGTTCGTGGAGTTGGTGCCGATGACAGATACAACGACAGCAGCTGATATTTTCACTGCACTCGTCGGCGCGCTGGACAGGGTCGGAGTGGACTGGTCCCGCGCTGTCAGCCTGGCTACAGATGGTGCGCCCTCAATTATCGGGAAAAAAGCAGGCGTTGTGACAAAGTTCAGAGAGATAGTGCAATCTGCAAATGGAGGACGTGATTTTTGGACTTTTCACTGTATTTTGCACCAGGAGGCTTTGTGTTGCAAGTCATTAAAGATGGATAACGTCATGAAGGTGGTCATCCAAACTGTTAATTTCATCCGATCCAGAAGCCTGAATCACTGTCAGTTTGACAGCCTTCTCAGAGAGAAAGACCACATCTATGGCCTGCCATACCACACTGAGGTAAGATGGTTAAGCCGAGGTGCTGTGCTGAGGCGTTTCTTTGATTTACGAGAAGAAATTGAACAGTTCATGGAAGAAAAGGGCAAACCAGTGTTAGAATTTAATTCCGCAGAATGGATGCAGGACCTTGCATTTATGGTGGATGTTACAGAGCACCTGAATAACTTGAACAAACAGCTGCAAGGGCGCAACAAAGTTGCCACGCAGTATTATGACAGCATACGTTCTTTCAAGTTGAAGCTGTCATTGTGGGAGACGCAACTCGCCGGTGGTGATGCAGCTCACTTCCCCTGTCTGAAAAATTTGTGCGCGACCCAACATGTGGCAGACATGAAGCGGTTCAAAGATAAAATAACGGGACTGTTAAGGGAGTTTGAGCAACGCTTTCAGATTTTTGGTGAACTGGAGAAAGACTTCAAAGTTTTTTGTTCGCCATTCACCGTGAATCCCTCTGATCTGCCCGTCAGCATCCAACTTGAAATAATAGACTTGCAGTGTGACTCGGATTTGAAGGGCAAATTTGCCGCAGCTGGCTTGGACACATTTTATCAGAATCTCTTGCCAGGTTACCCCAACTTGACAGCCCTCGCTGTAAAACTGTTGTGCATGTTTGGAACCACGTATCTTTGTGAGCAAGTTCTCTGTAATGAGCATAAATAAAACAAAGCTGAGCTCAAGGCTCACGCACAAGCACTTGAATCACATCCTGAAGTTGGCTGCCACTCAGGATGTGATGCCTGATATTGATACGCTGGTGAAAGCTAAAAGATGCCAGGTATCAGGAGTCAAATAAACTATGCAACCCCACTTAAAGTGCTGCATGAAACACCCTGATATAGTTCTGTGATCTGTGATATACTTCTGTGAATCACTGAGGCATTGTGTGTTTGTGTGTTTGTCCTCAGAATTTCAAATAACTTGAGGTGTTTTATAAATAAAAAAATAAATAAAATAAATTGGTCATTTAGCAGACGCTCTTATCCAGAGCGACTTACAGGAGCAATTAGGGTTAAGTGCCTTGCTCAAGGGCACATCGACAGATTTTTCACCTAGTCGGCTCGGGGATTAGAACCAGCGACCTTTCGGTTACTGGTACAACGCTCTTAACCACTAAGCTACCTGCCGCCCCAATTAATAGTGATGTTGTGCTTTTGGACACACTGTCCTCAGGCTCCAGCTTTATGTTTATATGTTTTTATGTTGATGTTCTATTGTTTTTAATTGATTTTATTTTATTTGTATATTTAACCTATTCTTGATATCGTATCTGAAGATTATGCCTTTGTTAAATGTTTTTCATGACGAAATGGAATGTTGGTTGTTCAGGTCTGAAGGGGGGGATGTTTTATGATGTTATTTGAAATGTGCCGCTGGGAGGGTGACGCCCGAGGGGAGACTGGTGATTGGCCAGAAGAGGGGGTAACCCTTATTTTGGTAGTGTCTATATAAGAAGGGTTTTGGACAATAAACCCCAGAGTGGTTATTATAATTCGAGGCAACTACTCTCCAGACGACGCGTGTCTGTAATTTATGCTGTAACCTCGTGGTATGAATAAAAACTTCTGACACGATGCAACATAGATGGACTCTTTTGTTGACAGCAATGATGACCACCATTCATCATATACGACAGAATGGCGAGCTTGCCAGGAGGGATGATGCAATCCTTCTTTGCTGCATTTGGAGTCGCCAAGCTAACTCAAGCTAACTTCGGTCTGGAGTCATGACCCGACTAAATACAGCTAAGTTGTTAGTTTGTTACTGCTTGTGTACACTGGAGGAATGTACCCTTATGACCGTGTTTCGGGTGGCGTTATGGCTGTTAACTGGGAGTCTGAACGAAAATATTCTAAATTTGGTTGATGTGTAAACGCTGTTTACAACAATGGATTGTACAAATGGATTGGTAGAGAATAATGTTGGAATATGTATGCATTTTTAGGGCACCGTGAATACGGATAAGACCTCTTGATCGAGGCGATTCTTTAGGAATGGGCTACAAATCCAGACTTAGTTAGGTTGGGTCAGGTTGATTCCTTAAGCGGGAATTATGAAGTGAATGGTTGTATTTATGTTATACTTCGTCTATAGCCGACGGGAGATATGTTGGGGATAACCGCTTGATATGAGATTCATCTTTCAAGGCAACAAAAAGTTAGACGGGGAGATAATTGTGATGATGATGATTTGGCCACGGTGCAGGATATTGATTTGTGTAGTAGGCCGCAGTTAGCTAGAGGCTAAAGCTCATTCTTGATTGGTTCAGGTCACGTGGTACTTCAGGCTAAGGCTAACGGCTAATGCTAACGGCTAAATGTGTTTTGTGTCACCGTGCACCTCAGGCTAATGCTAACTGCTAATGCTAATTGTGTTGTGTGCTACATGCTAACGTATCCTTAGAGATTCCATTGCGATGGATTAAAGTCTCTTAAATTTGTTTCTGTCTGTAAGTCAGGTTGTATGTTTTGTGAGCGCTGTTAAATGTTGTTTGACTAGGAGGGGAAAACGAGAGTTACAGTTGGAGTGTTATTCTGTCTGTTTGGGGAGAGAGAATAGAAAATCTTCCTTTCACGGTGAAAAGGGATTTTTGAATGGTTGTGCGCATGCGTTTAATTTTGCGATACTACCCGACAGAAAGGGGGAGTTTATGACACGAGATTAGGACACGTGTTGATTTTACGGGGCTAAAAACTACAACATGTGGTTATGTGCTAAGCCTACAAAACACGGCATTATGGGTAAGGGTCATAGGTCCCATTTGGGGGGGTCTGAAGGGGAAAATAGCCACCGAATAGAGAGTTTGGAAAAATCTCCTAGGTGTTAAACGGCTGTTGTTCGAACGTGAAACTATTTGGCGAGATGTAGTAAAGTTATCAATCAAATATATGTTGACGGAGTATAATTAATTAAATTAAAAGACGATTAAAATTAAATGAAATGTTTTGGAGCGATTTATGTAATAAATGTATGGGCATGCATTTAATTTTGTGACATTATACTACAGAACGGGGGAGTTGGAGTTTATGGCACGAGATTAGGGAACGTTTTGTTTTACGGCACTAGACGGCACCACGATGGGATGCTGCAACTCAAGCATGAGGTTAAAATGATATTTGCGCATGCGTGGATTTCTGTAAAACAACACATTGGTTAAACTGCAGGGGGAGACAGAGGAACACAGACGACGGAACAAATAGGCACAAGGAGAGTTTAACACGAATCTTATAAGTTTAAACGGCGGTGGGTTAAGATGAAACTTGTTTGGGTACCTATTGAATTTATAAATTAAATATAGGATAACGGATTATAATAGATTGAATTAAATAATTAAATGACGGATTAAAAGCAAAATGTTTTTGGCGATCTATAATTAGTCCTGAGTTAAAGTCTTAGAGTGAATAATGTAGAACGAATGAATATTGAATGGTTGGAAATACTCAGTGATGGCATTAACTACTAAAAGCTGTTCTTGTGTCTTTGTCCCTTGTCATGAGAGACAGGAGAGAGGGGGAGCGAGGAGATACAGGAAGTGATCACGTGACGTGGCAGAGGATCAAGTCAAAAAGGTTTTGGTACTGATTATGGTTACAAAATCTTTCCCTAACAGGATATGTGATGTTATGACCATTTCGCATAAGCTTGGCAAACTGATTCATTAAAAATTGCATTTTGGGGGCTATGTGCATCACTGGGGTTTAATTACAGTTGGGTTGGGAATCAAGGACTGACATTATTCTTTAAATTTAAGATAATTAGGTGCTTATAGTGCAAGGGCCTATAGAGCAAGGGGGTTTATGGGGATTGTAGTATTGAAGGGTTAGAGGCTTTGTTTTTGGGATTGCTTGGGAGTTGACTAATTTACTTGCATTTGATGGGTTGTGGTAATATAGTCAACACTAATGGATAAATTGGGGACATAGGATATAGGAATAAAAATTGGTTTTAATTATTCATGATTTTTAATGGACTTATTTGGATTTATTTGGAGTTGTTAGGTTTATATTAATAATTTAAGGGGGGAAGCCTACATAGGCTATATAGTTTAAAATAAGATAGTTCACAATAAAGGAATATAAAAGGGTGTTACAATGGGGAAAAAGATATCAGGACTATGAAAGTCATTACACGGGTTGAAATAGGGGTAATCCTTTAATTAAAGTGTTGCTAGGTTATCCGGCAAGTGAAACAAAAGTTGCCCTTCATTCTCAAACAGAAATTGATAAAATATGTCAGCGATAAGATAGGTTTAAAAAGTAGAGCTTAGGGATGTTTATTCTCAGCGTACAATGATCATCCAGGAGTGATTATTGCATCAGAAATATAGATAATAGATAGGGTACCCGCAGAAACAACGATGAAGATGAATCCAGAAGACGGAAGAAAATGAGATGTCTGGAACGTGAAGGAGAAGAGGATGATGTTGATGAGAGGTCATGGGTGGAGGTAACTCTGTGATCAGAGGGAAGTGGCAAGAGAGGAAAGAAGAAATGGATACTAGAGATTTGATCTCTGATGAAAGTTGAAGGTACAAGAGCAAAGAAGAAATGGAGAAGTGGAAGAAGTAACACGACTGGATGAAGACCGCAAGAATTGAAGGAGAAGAATAATACAGTGAGGCCAAAGGAAAGGCCACTGGTAAGAAGATGATATTTCAAGAACAGAACTTAGAAGATAACCTTTTGAAGAATACTGATATGTCAACGACGAGAAGGAACAGGACCAAGAAGACTGCTGAGAGAATCCCAAGAACAGGAGAAAACAACAGAGGAAGATGAAGGAGAAAAAGATCACCTGTTCTAGAAGAGATGAAGGGGGGTGCATTGCTGAGAGCATCGATTAGAGAAGAAGAGGAAATAGCTAACAGTTGAAACAACTGACAATTAGAAGGGATAGTGAATAGGGGAAAACTTATCTGGGTTCAGCCTAAAGAGGTTAAACATCTCACTAATTGATAACGAATTAGGATAGGGATTTGAGGTAGTAAAATAGTTAATTACTCTTAAGATACTAATATTAGAAGAAACTGTTAGGGCAGTGTTGGGAAGAGATGCATGGTTTAAATTGAATTGTACAATAAGATGTACACTAGACGACTGACTGTCTGGTAGAATATTTTAAGAAGTAGGGTTTTTTGGGAATCATTTGCTTAAAAGATAATATCATAGGAAGGATGATAATGTATTAGATTACCTGTTAGACAATCTGTCTGGGAACATAAACTTAATAGAGTGACTGTTATTCTGGGTTACATCCTGACACAAAGAGATTTGAGGTTAGGCTAAAGGTGTTTAGTTGGTTTTGCCAAGTCTGTGTGTAAAGGAGTCAGGAGCAGGTGGGGAATTCCCAATCACGTATTCTAAAATTGGTGGGGAAGGAATTTTGTCAATAAATCAGTGGAAAAAGGTTTTTTAAAGGTTAGGAGAGGATTAGATTAAAATAGGTTAGGAGAACTAGGGGTGAAGGAACTCTGAGACAGTAAGCTAAGTTTCAAAGTTAGTAGTAAGAGAGAGAACAATGGTGAATGACACTGTACAGTAGGGAGATCAAGGTCATTATAGGTGTATTTTGTGTAATCAAAAGGTTTAAAGTTTAGAGGTAGAACTGAAAGGGGGAAGAAGTGACACTAGTGGTGATGGATGGAAGTACAAGGAAAGAGTTCAAAGTCTTAGGGGAAAACTGGGGGAAAGCTAGGAGTAAATAAGGACATTAACACTTCAGTCTATTAGAACAACAGGGAGAAGCAATTTAACTCTTTCAATATTGATAGGTATTAAAGTCATAAATATATTGCATTTGATTATAAGGGAACCAATACAGCACCAATTTTAGGGGGAAAAATACTTATTAGGGTTTAGGATGGGGACGTTTCTCCCATATGGAGAGATAATTATGGAGAATAAGTGTTGTTATCAGGACCAGGAGTAAAAGGAGGTATAGTTTAGAAGAGGGTTAGGAGTGACTGTTCACTTATTTGGCGTAAGGTTACAGAGAAAGGTCAGGGAGAATATATGTGTACTTATCTAGTGCAAGCATTAGAAGTTGTTCCGGTTAGGAATTATTGGTTAAAGGGCTATGTAATTCATAAAGTGATGCCTATAATGGAAGATTTGAAATCTGTTGAAGCTTCCGCAGTCACCAAGGGAGTTCAGGAAGGGTAGATTACAGTAGTCACTCAAACAGTAAATAATACACAGAGTATATTGGTAGCTTTTCCACTAGAAGGAATTAAGGGTTTTAATTAATCAACTAAATCAACAACGTTAATGGTAACTTTGGGGAAGGGGTTAATGATACGATGGCGGTGGCAAATGTAGGAAGGATGACACCGACAACAACTGTTCTGAAATTAGAGGTAGCAAGAGGGACTCAGGAGGTTATGGTACGAATGGGGTTAAAATAGGAGAGCAGATAGAAACAATATAGATTAATCTGAAATGGAGAATAGAGATTCATCATGGAAGCTGCAGGATGGGGTCTTTTGATTTTGATGACAGAGGGGGGGGGCATCTGATCAGTGCTGCTCGTTCCTCTGTTGTGAAAATTAGAGATAGATTAACTCATTCTGTAAGAATCAGTGAGGAATCTTGAGGGTTGATGTCTGTTGGGGATGCCAGCCCAAGACGTGTTAGACGGTCGCGCGGCCTCTATCAGGTGTGGGTAAGTCTTATGCTTTGTCATGACTGTGGTATCGGCAACAGTCATTGACAGATAAAATAATGTAGTTGTCAGAACAGTAGGGTTTAAGTGTTCTTGGGTAAATGGATTACCCTATGGGCATTGGTTAGAGGGAAAGTAAAATCAGGTAATCGCAAACTCTGAAGCATTTGAGGTGTAACCATTGAGGGATAAAAGTTGTTGTTGTTCTAATAAAACATATGAGGTAGGGGTATGTTTATGGGAATATAGGTTACTTTTTATATACCAGGTAGTAAGAAGAGCAGGACTTTGATGGTTAAAAGATTAGCTTTTGACTGACAATGTGACTATGGGAATTTTAGAGATAGTTGGTGGGTTTGTGATGATAGAGTATATTCTTACCCTATGGGGGATAGGATGTTGTTACAGGTCAACGTTTAAGCTTCCATATGAGGTTTTTTACCATTAAAAGAGGAGTGGTACCAACACAGAAATCTGAAGCTAGGGTTGAAAATGGGGTGAAAAGAGACATGGCTACATGTCATAGTCTTCAAGCCTATCATTGAAGGGTAAGTCTAAGGGGGAAGGGGGGACTTCATTCATGGTATGGTGTAACATTTGGGAAGATAATATTGATAAATATTAGCTATACTTTGAGTCCAGATAGTTCAGATAATATCACTGGGGTTATAGATGCATTATAAGGGATGTGGTTGGGAGATCTGAGAGGATGCTAGATCAATTAGGCCAGTAGGGGCAGTGATGGTGCAGATTTTAGTCGCAGCTCTGATAGTGTTGTGTGTCATGTTTTGCTTTTGTACTTTGTTACTGACCTTTGCAAAAGCTATGATATTAAGATGGGTTGGTGTTGTGATGCCTGGAGACAACACTCAGATGCCGTTGTTGATTGTTCCTGATCTGGACGAAGATGGACGAGGGGATCTAGATGGACTACTGATGGATAAATATCCTTTTTCATTATTTGATCAGTAAAAAATTTTTTTTTTCCCCAATATTAGTGGGATGTTTAGTATGATTTATGAATCAAGGGGGGAATGGGTTTATGTGATTCATGCATCATTTATATATCAGTTTTATAGTCTTAGTGGATATTGATGTTTAATTTGAAGGTGTTTTTTGGAAAAGATACTGTTTGGTCGTTTATTTTCTTGTCATTCCAGAAGCATTTGGGAGAATATGTGGAGATTGGAATGCTCAAACAAAGACAATATGAAGGGACAATATGACTGGAGGAGATGAAACAAGGAGGGTGTGGCTGATTCCATCATCAACAAGTTCATTGGAAGAGGACACTACAGGGAGAGGAAGTGTAGTGGACTACATTCCAGTGTCTGCAATGAAATATAGACATATTTGATGTGTAATACATAATTGTGTCATATTCTTAGGTATTGATTTTAGTAGAATGATGTTTGATGTTATTGAATGCAGATGAGGATCTTAGATGCTTTTGTTTATTTCGATGGGGTTTAGGGACAGAAGGTCTAGGAAGGGAGAGATTCATTGTACGATTCGATGGGTTGACCAGCCGTACAATGGATATTTATGGATAGGATTTTGTTTACATGTGTATTTAATTACATCATAGTTTCAAATGCATTTACATGGTTAATGAGGTTATCTGGAGTACCGACGGTGGTTGCCTGGGGCAGAGGGACCGTGAGAGAATTTTACTGTCTTGATTGATATGGATGGATGGCTGCTGGACAGTTTTTCGCTCTTACACTCCATAGAGATTTCTTCATATGTCATAGTAATGTATTCACACTTCATAAACAGGTATTTCATAGAAAGGTATTTACACTCTAGAGGAGAATGTGTTTGGTTTAATGTTAAAGATACTCAATAAGATAAATGGTTAATAGTCATAATCTTATTCTGTTTGTTTTCGAGACGTTTATGTCGTCTCGAAAGGGGGGAATATCGTATCTGAAGATTATGCCTTTGTTAAATGTTTTTCATGACGAAATGGAATGTTGGTTGTTCAGGTCTGAAGGGGGGGATGTTTTATGATGTTATTTGAAATGTGCCGCTGGGAGGGTGACGCCCGAGGGGAGACTGGTGATTGGCCAGAAGAGGGGGTAACCCTTATTTTGGTAGTGTCTATATAAGAAGGGTTTTGGACAATAAACCCCAGAGTGGTTATTATAATTCGAGGCAACTACTCTCCAGACGACGCGTGTCTGTAATTTATGCTGTAACCTCGTGGTATGAATAAAAACTTCTGACACGATGCAACATAGATGGACTCTTTTGTTGACAGCAATGATGACCACCATTCATCATATACGACATTGACTCTGTGGTTCTTGCACTTGTTTGGGGAACAGGATTTCATTATTTGTATCTACATTTCTGCCTGAGAAATGACACCCTGATATAGTTCTGTGATCTGTGAAACAGTTCTGTGAATCACTGAGGCATTGTGTGTTTGTGTGTTCTTTTTCTTTAGAATTTTCAAATAAACTTGAGGTGTTTTATGATTAATAGTGATGTTGTGCTTGTACTATTTTGGACACACTGTCCTCAGGCTCCAGCTTTATGTTTTATGTTGATAGTATTAAAACAAAGAAAACAATCTGAAGTTGTTGTTTTTAAGTTATATATACCATGATTTTACCGGTCCGGCCCACTTGGGAATAGATTTTCCTCCATGTGGCCCCTGAGCTAAAATGAGTTTGACACCCCTGCTTTAAACACCCCCTAACAGGGAAACAGATCCCAATCAAAGGTGTTATTACGTGCTCCACTAAGGCAGTTATTTATCTTAGAACTTGTCCTTGTGGTAAAAAATAATGTGGGTAAAACAAAGCGCAAATTAAAAGTATGAATCTCGGAGCATCGGAGCACCATTAGGCGCAAAAACTCGACATCCCCAGTCGCTGCCCACTTTTTGGAAGCGAACCACTCGATTTCGTCCCTACGTTATATCGGCATCGAACATGTCACCCTCCCTAGGAGAGGGGGTGACCTCGACAACTTATTGTTAAAACGAGAGGCTGCCTGGATCTTTAATTTAAAGACCCTTGATCCCTTCAGTCTCAACATAGACTTTGATTTGAAGCCATTCTTGTGATTATTGTGATTTTGCTATTCATTGTAAATGTTTGTGGGCCTACGTAGCCAAGTTGTATCTATGATCGTATGCTATCCATGTTTTTTGTATGTTCTGTTTGTCTGTGAATTAACCAATGCTATTAGGCCACACCCGGCCATGATTACAGACACCTGCGTGTGTCCTTTGACACTATATAAACTAGTGACCCGCGGTGTTTGTCATTATACCCTGATGAAGACAGCTTGTCTGTCGAAACGTTGGTTATTAAGATATTCAATTATTGTATCTGAGCTCCTAGAGTGTGCGGCTTTCCTTTTCTTTTTCAAGTGTTTTACTCCGTTAGCCAGCACCTCGCCTAAATAGGTGTGTTTCTTTCGCCTCTATATAGTATATACAGTGCCTTGCAAAAGTATTCATCCCCCTTCTCGTTTTTCCTATTTTGTTGCATTACAACCTGTAATTTAAATTGATTTTTATTTGGATTTCATGTAATGGACATACACAAAATAGTCCAATTGGTGAAGTGAAATGAAAAAAATAACTTATTTCAAAAAACTCAAAAAAAATTAATAACGGAAAAGTGGTGCGTGCATATGTATTCACCCCCTTTGCTATGAAGCCCCTAAATAAGATCTGGTGCAACCAATTACCTTCAGAAGTCACATAATTATTTAAATAAAGTCCCCCTGTGTGCAATCTAAGTGTCACATGATCTGTCACATGATCTCAGTATATATACACCTTTTTTTAAAGGCCCCAGAGTCTGCAACACCACTAAGCAAGGGGCACCACCAAGCAAGCGGCAACATGAAGACCAAGGAGCTCTCCAAACAGGTCAGGGACAAAGTTGTGGAGAAGTACAGATCAGGGTTGGGTTATAAAAAAAAATCAGAAACTTTGAACATCCCACGGAGCACCATTAAATCAATTTTTTTAAATGGAAAGAATATGGACCACAACAAACCTGCAAAAGAGAGGGCCGCCCACCAAACTCACGGACCAGGCAAGGAGGGCATGAATCAGAGCGGCATTAAAGAGACCAAAGATAACCCTGAAGGAGCTGCAAAGCTCCACAGTGGAGATTGGAGTATCTGTCCATAGGACCACTTTAAGCCGTACACTCCACATAGCTGGGCTTTTCGGAAGAGTGGCCAGAAAAAAAGCCATTGCTTAAAGAAAAAAATAAGCAAACACGTTTGGTGTTCGCCAAAAGCCATGTGGGAGACTCCCCAAACATATGGAAGAAGGTACTCTGGTCAGATGAGTGGTCCTCTGTAGCTCAGCTGGTAGAGCACGGCGCTTGTAACGCCAAGGTAGTGGGTTCGATCCCCGGGACCACCCATACACAAAAAAAAATGTATGCACGCATGACTGTAAGTCGCTTTGGATAAAAGCGTCTGCTAAATGCCATATTATTATTATTATAGATGAGACTAAAATTGAGCTTTTTGGACATCAAGGAAAACGCTATGTCTGGCACAAACCCAACACCTTTCATCACCCCGAGAACACCATACCCACAGTGAAGCATGGTGGTGGCAGCATCATGCTGTGGGGATGTTTTTCATCGGCAGGGACTGTGAAACTGGTCAGAATTGGAGGACTGATGGATGGCACTAAATACAGGGAAATTCTTGAGGGAAACCTGTTTCAGTCTTCCAGACATTTGAGACTGGGATGGAGGTTCACCTTCCAGCAGAACAATGACCCTAAGCATACTGCTAAAGCAACACTCGAGTGGTTTAAGGGGAAACATTTAAATATCTTGAAAGCCCAGACCTCAATCCAATTGAGAATCTGTGGTATGACTTAAAGATTGCTGTACACCAGCAGAACCCATCCAACTTGAAGGAGCTGAAGCAGTTTTGCCTTGAAGAATGGGCAAAAATACCAGTGGCTAGAATGTAATTGCTGCAAAAGGTGGCTCTACAAAGTATTGACTTTGGGGGGGTGAATAGTTCTGAACGCTCAAGTTTTATTTCTTGTTTGTTTCACGAGAAAAAATATTTTGCATCTTCAAAGTGGTAGGCATGTTGTGTAAATCAAATGATACAAACCCCCCCAAAAAATCCATTTTAATTCCAGGTTGTAAGGCAATACAATTTGAAAAATGCCAAGGGGGGTGAATACTTTCGCAAGCCACTGTAGAAGCCTAAGTGTTGTTGTCCATTAGTTTACTCCAATTAGGGGATGGGTGGTAGGGTTGGGGAAAATAATAAAGGAAAATATATTTTTTAATATATTGTCACAAGAATTTCTATCTCTATTTCCTCCCTACTCTCCCTGAGTTCTGTAAGTTCTTTCTGTAAAACTTCCCCCTCTTTCTTATCTTTACTGGCCTCCCTACTCTCCCCCCCTTCTTCCCCCTCTTCCAACATTCCGGCTTGGCCGTCATATGGTGGGGGAGGGGCGGGGACCAGTCCTAATTTTCTCCTACACATGACAACGTTATCATCTGGGCTTTCTTTCCAAGCCTGCTCTGCTAAAACTGGATATAACCTTTCTGCCCTCTGCTCTGGGGGAGGCACTGAAACCTCAACTTTTACTTCATTTTCTCTCTGCATAACTATTTTTTTCCTTCTCTGTCCTTCCTCTCTCTTTCGAGCCTCCAAAAGCCATACTGTCACGGTTTCGGCCGAGGCTGCTCCTCCTCCTGGTTCGGGCAGGCTTCGGCGGTCGTCGTCCCCGGAGTACTAGCTGCCACCGATCTATGTTTCATGTTCGTTTGGTTTTGTCTTGATGTTGTACACCTGTGTCTAGTTAGTCCTCGTTAGTGTCCTATTTTAGTCTCGTTGTGTGTCTGTGTTTGTGTGTGATTGCTCTTCTGTTTTGGTGTTTGAGCTACGTACTTCCCTCCAGTGTTTGGAGAGGTTTTCGCACATGTTAGTGAGCCGTTTATTTGACGCCTGTGTGCGCCGTTATTTCGCCTCCGGGCTTATTGTGCTCATTTACTCCATGAATATTTCACTAAAGTCTTTTGGACTGAGCTTCTGCATCCTGCGCTTGATTCCTGCACCACACCCACCTTCAGCACCCCTTGACAGAATCACACACCAATTGAATGGAATCAGCAGGATCAACAGTCACGCCTGAGTCGCTCGAGGAGCATGTCCGCGGCCAGGATGACCAGATACGACAACTGGGGACCGCTCTACAGGATGTCATCAACACCCTGCACCGATGGGAGGCCAGAGGGGTACCCACACCTCCACCTACCCTGCCAACCCCATCGGCCGGTCCACCAGTCCCAGGTCCGGAACCCAGGGGGATTCGGCTCTCGCTCCCGAGGTCGTATGACGGAACAGCTGCCGGGTGTCAGGGGTTCCTCCTACAGGTGGAGCTCTACCTGGCCACTGTACACCCGGTGCCCTCGGGACACGAGAGCGTTTCCGCCCTCATCTCCTGTCTCACGGGCAAGGCGTTGGAATGGGCCAACGCCGAGTGGAGGAAGATGGACGCCACCACCATCTCCTACGCCGAGTTCTCCCGTCGCTTCAAGGCCGTGTTCGACCATCCACCTGAGGGCAAAGCGGCGGGGGAGCGTCTAGTCCACCTGAGACAGGGGAGGAGGAGCGCACAGGCGTTTGCGCTGGAGTTCCGGACTCTAGCGGCGGACGCAGGGTGGAATGAACGGGCCCTCATCGACCATTTTCGATGTAGCCTACGGAAGGACGTTCAACGTGAGTTGGCCTGCAGGGATACCAATCTCACCTTCGACCAGTTGGTCGATATGTCCATCCGTCTGGACACCCTGCTGGCCACCCGTGGACGTCCCGAGGGGGGTCCGTCCATTCCGCCCTCCGGCACCTCCGAGCCGAGCCCTATGGAGCTCGGGGGTGCCGGCGCTAGAGAAAGGAGGAGGAGGAGCCCGAGGGGGCCTGTCTCCTGTACCAAGTGCGGTCGTGGAGGGCACACTGCGGCCAGGTGCTGGGGAGGGTTCTCCGGGGGAGAAGACAACAGGCCACGCACTGGGGAGCCCTCCCAGGTGAGTAGACGCCCCACTTACCCAGAGCTCTCTGTTGCGCACTTTTGTATACCTGTTTGTTTTCCACAGGTTGCACCTCATTCCCAGCATAAGGCGCTAGTAGATTCAGGCGCAGCTGGGAATTTTGTTGATCGGAAGTTTTGTTTAGATTTAGGGATCCCTCTCCTACCTGTTGACAAACCTTTTCCCGTTCATGCCTTAGATAGCCGCCCGTTGGGGTCGGGGTTGATTAGGGAGATCACAGCGCCACTTAGGATGTGTGCGCAGGGGGGTCATGAAGAGACTATACAGCTGTATCTGATCGACTCTCCTGCGTACCCAGTGGTGCTGGGTCTTCCCTGGTTAAGCACAAATAACACTGCTATTTCGTGGCAACAGAGGGCTCTCGATGGGTGGTCTGCTCAGTGCAAGGGGCGATGTCTGGGTGTTTCCGTGGGGGCGACTTCGGTGGAAAGTCCAAACCAAGTGCCCACACTGCACATTCCGCCTGAATATGGGGATTTAGCTCTCGTGTTTAGTAAGACTAGGGCGACGCAGTTGCCTCCTCATAGACAGGGGGATTGTGCGATTGATCTCCAGGCAGGAGCAGCGCTCCCACGGAGCCACGTGTATCCTTTGTCTCAAGAGGAGAGAAAAGCTATGGAGACTTACATAGCCGAATCTTTGAGACAGGGATACATTCGGCCCTCCACTTCTCCCGCCTCCTCGAGCTTATTTTTTGTGAAGAAAAAAGATGGAGGGTTGCGCCCGTGCATTGATTACCGTGGTCTCAATCAGATTACTGTGAAATACAGCTATCCACTCCCTCTGATTGCGACCATGACGGAGTCATTGCATGGAGCGCGGTTTTTCACAAAACTGGATCTCAGGAGCGCGTATAACTTGGTGCGCATTAGGGAGGGCGACGAATGGAAAACAGCGTTTAGTACCACGTCAGGTCATTTTGAGTATCTCGTCATGCCATATGGGTTGATGAATGCTCCATCAGTCTTCCAATCCTTCGTAGATTACATTTTCCGGGATATGCAGGGCAAGGGGTGGTCGTGTACATTGATGACATTCTGGTGTACTCGTCTACCCGAGCCGAGCATATAACCCTGGTGCGTCGTGTATTGAGGAGGCTGTTGGAGCACGACCTATATGTCAAGGCAGAGAAATGTCTGTTTTTCCAGGAGTCTGTCTCCTTTTTGGGTTATCGGTTGTCCGCGTCAGGGGTGAGAATGGAGGTGGATCGTGTGTCCGCTGTGCGTAATTGGCAAACCCCAACCACTGTCAAAGAGGTGCAGCAGTTCTTGGGTTTTGCGAATTACTACCGGATGTTTATCCGGGGTTTTGGACAGGTGGCAGCTCCCATCACGTCCCTTCTGAAAGGGGGTCCTGCAGTGGTCAGCTGATGCGGACAGGGCCTTTAGGAAACTGAAGGACCTGTTTACGTCGGCTCCGGTGCTGGCGCAACAGGATCCCGCATTACCCTTTCAGGTTGAGGTGGACGCGTCTGAGGCTGGTATAGGGGCCGTTCTCTCTCAACGGTCCGGCACGCCACCTAAACTCCGCCCCTGTGCCTTTTACTCAAAAAAGCTCAGCCCGGCGGAGCGTAATTATGACGTCGGGGACAGGGAGCTGTTAGCTGTAGTTCAGGCCCTTAAGGTGTGGAGGCATTGGCTTGAGGGGGCTCAACACCCTTTCCTCATTTTGACTGACCATCGGAACCTGGAGTACATCCGGGCAGCGAGGAGACTGAACCCTCGCCAGGCTCGATGGAGTATGTTTCTCACCAGGTTCGTATTTAAAATCACGTACATCCCTGGGTCCCAGAATGGTAAGGCAGATGCGCTGTCCCGGCGGTATGACACGGAGGAGAGGTCCGTTGAGCCTACTCCCATACTACCGGAGTCTTGTCTTGTGGCACCGGTGGTGTGGGAGGTCGATGCCGAAATCGAGCGAGCGTTGCGTACCGACCCCAGCCCTCCACAGTGTCCTGAGGGTCGGAAGTACATTCCGCTCGAGATTCGGGATCGACTCATTTACTGGGCTCACACGTCACCCTCCTCTGGACATCCGGGTATTGGCCGGACAGTGCATTGTCTTAGCACTAAATACTGGTGGCCCACGTTAGCCAGGGATGTGAGGGTTTATGTCTCCTCCTGCTCGGTGTGCGCCCAGTGTAAGGCGCCCAGACACCTGCCCAGGGGTAAGTTACAACCCCTGCCCGTTCCACAACGACCATGGTCCCACCTCTCGGTGGATTTTGTGACAGACCTTCCCCTCTCTCAGGGGAATACCACCATCCTGGTCGTTGTGGACCGGTTCTCTAAGGCCTGTCGTCTTCTCCCTATGTCGGGTCTGCCTACTGCCCTACAAACCGCAGAGGCCCTATTTACCCACGTCTTCCGGCATTACGGGGTACCCGAGGATATAGTGTCTGATCGAGGCCCCCAGTTTACCTCCCGAGTTTGGAGAGCGTTCATGGAGCGTTTGGGGGTCTCGGTTAGCCTTACCTCAGGGTACCACCCGGAGAGTAACGGGCAGGTAGAACGTGTCAACCAGGATGTGGGTAGGTTTCTGAGGTCGTATTGCCAGGACCGGCCTGAGGAGTGGGCTCGATACATTCCCTGGGCCGAGATGGCCCAGAACTCTCTCCGCCACTCCTCTACCAACCTAACCCCCTTCCAATGTGTGTTAGGTTACCAGCCGGTTCTGGCACCTTGGCAGCAGAGCCAGATCGAGGCCCCTGCGGTGGATGATTGGATGAGGCGCTCGGAGGAGACGTGGAACGCTGCCCACGTCCACCTGCAGCGGGCCGTCCGTCGTCACAAGGCGAGCGCCGATCTCCACCGCAGTGAGGGGCCGGTGTACGCACCCGGAGATCGAGTCTGGCTCTCTACCAGAAACCTACCCCTCCGCCTGCCCTGCCGGAAGCTGGGTCGGCGGTTTGTGGGGCCTTTTAAAGTCCTGAGAAGATTGAACGAGGTGTGTTATAGGTTACATCTACCTGTTGAATATAAGAATATTAACCCCTCGTTCCATGTGTCTCTTCTCAGGCCGGTGGTAGCTGGTCCACTCCAGGAAGGTGAGATAGGAGAGACTCCTCCGCCCCCACTGGACATCGAGGGGGCTCCGGCGTACACCGTTCAGTCCATCTTGGACTCAAGGCGCCGGATGGGGGGTCTCCAGTATCTCGTGGAGTGGGAGGGGTACGGCCCGGAGGAGCGGTGCTGGGTGCCGCGGAGGGACATCCTAGACCCATCTCTCCTGTCGGAGTTCCACCGGGACCATCCCGCGCGCCCTGCTCCGCGTCCTCCTGGTCGTCCCCGAGGCCGGGGTCGGCGCACGGCTGGGGCCGCGCGTCAAGGGGGGGGTACTGTCACGGTTTCGGCCGAGGCTGCTCCTCCTCCTGGTTCGGGCAGGCTTCGGCGGTCGTCGTCCCCGGAGTACTAGCTGCCACCGATCTATGTTTCATGTTCGTTTGGTTTTGTCTTGATGTTGTACACCTGTGTCTAGTTAGTCCTCGTTAGTGTCCTATTTTAGTCTCGTTGTGTGTGTCTGTGTTTGTGTGTGATTGCTCTTCTGTTTTGGTGTTTGAGCTACGTACTTCCCTCCAGTGTTTGGAGAGGTTTTCTCACATGTTAGTGCGCCGTTTATTTGACGCCTGTGTGCGCCGTTATTTCGCCTCCGGGCTTATTGTGCTCATTTACTCCGTGAATATTTCACTAAAGTCTTTTGGACTGAGCTTCTGCGTCCTGCGCTTGATTCCTGCACCACACCCACCTTCAGCACCCCTTGACACATACTCTCGCTGTCTCTAGCCCCTCCCCTCGCTGTTTCTTGAAATCCGTTCCACAGTTTACATGCATCTGCCTAATCATAGCCTCTAATTTCTCTACATCGAGATGCCCAATAAATCCATACCTCTTCTCCCAAATGGATCCATAATACATATTTCTTTGATCCCTTCCTAACATATATCTTTCATCCCCCGTTAATTCTCGGACCTCTTTAGAATATATATTTCCCTTGGTAGAAAAATAAGAAATCCCCCCGTTTAGTAATAATTCAATCAATAATTATTTTCTTTGGGACTTATTATTAGGTGCGACTTTTGAGCAAATGTTATGATCTGCTTTTGTAATCAACCATTTAAATTATTCAAGCCGTAACCGAGTTTTTTTAAGACCCCAGTTTCATGAAACGGATGGGACCTCACGCGACCTATTTTAGTCCCTTCCTTGAAACAATTATCACGTATTTCGATGGATCATTAGGTCTCACACGTATACAACCTTATACGATTTTTTGCTAACACTATCCGTAACCCAGAGGTCGTAACTGCTCTAGTTTTATGAAATAGACAGAGTTAGATCAAATCCCCAGTTGTTTATGACTCTTGACTTGTTTAATGTATCTATCTCACACAATGATAATATCTCCCTTCCTGTTTATATTGTAAACACTGTACCCTGTACAATCTCAATATTAACTAGTTTATTTTGGTAATGGCTTATTACCTTGAGTCATTTCAGACCCCCTTCCTTCCTTCCTTTAAGTTACTGTGCTTTACCACTAGAATATGGCAAGTCTTATGAGATTTTGGTAATTATTCTCTGCCCTTCACAATAATTACTATTCTTATACAAGTTCAAATCATTTTACCAAAATCCATGAATAAAAATTACTGACCTTATCCGTGCAGTTGGGATTTAAATGCTTTTTCAGATCTCGTCAACGTCTTTATTGTTCATAAGTTCATCACCGGCCTGTTTATAACCTTAACGTCAAAGGCCAGGTCTATTCTATACAGATACTATCATCCGCCCGTGCACGGTTTTCGGTGTCCTCAGAACAATAAAGACGTATTTTGAGATCCGGCTCGAAGGACCATTTGTCACGAGAATTTCTATCTCTAATTAATCTAACTTAATGTTCTGAATAATTCCCAGAGGGTGTAAGGCTCTGGTTTAATCATGAATTAAACAAAGGTCCACAACCGGCAAGAATGATCTGTATGTTTAATCATGGAGAGCTCTGCCGCCAAAAAACACATATACAGCTTTTATACCACTTCACACAAAGGCACTTTGCTCCGCCCACCTTTAGGCGGTCTGTATATTTCCACAGTACAGAATGTTTAAATACTTCTAAGTCTCCTTCCTTCTGGAATGTTGTCTCAGCAGTTTCTAACTCCAGGTTAGGAGAACTTAAGCAGCAAGTTAGGATAAATAATGTAGCAGATTAGGAGAATTAGGTTAAGGTTAGGAAAAAGGGTTAGGGTTAGCTAAAATTCAAACATTTCCAAAAGAAGGTTCCTAAGAATTCGTACCCGCAGCCACTGTAAAGAGCTCTCAATTTCCTCCACTGTCTGATCATGTCACGCCCTGGCCTTGAGAGGCCTGTTGTTTTTAGTTTGTTTGGTCAGGGCGTGAGAATCTATGCTGAAAGCCCACCCGGACCCTCCCCTAATAAGTCAGGTTGGTGCGGCCGGAGTACGCACCTTTGGGGGGCGGGGGGTACTGTCACGCCCTGGCCTTGAGAGGCCTGTTGGTTTGGTCAGGGCGTGAGAATCTATGCTGGAAATTCTATGTTTGTGATCTAGGTTTTGTATTTCTAGGTTTGGCCGGGTGTGATTCCCAATCAGAGACAGCTGTCGCTCGTTGTCTCTGATTGGGGATCATACTTAGGTAGCCCAGTTGCCTACTATGTTTGTGGGATCTTGTTCCGTGTTAGGCTTGTATGTGTTTAGCCTGAGGACTTCACGTCACGTTGTTTCTTGTTTTGTTTAATGTTTATTTGATTTAATAAACATGTTCGCATACCACGCTGCACCTTGGTCTGACCCGTCTCTCAACGATCGTGACAGAAGATCCCACCACCAACGGACCAAGCAGCGTGCCCAGGAGGAGCAAACACCCTGGACACAGGTGGGGAAGATGTGGTCTTGGGAGGAGATATTTGCGGGTAAAGGACCCTGGGCGAAGGAGGAAGCCCAGGCTGGAGAGGAGAAACGGCGACCCAAAAGGACTCGGCTGAGGAGGAAGCCCGAGAGGCAGCCCCAATGTCATTTTTGGGGGGGGCTAAAGGGGTGGTCGGGGAGCGAGAGAGAAGAGCCCCGACCACTACACCCGGTGGGTTTCCAGTTTGAGTCCCTCCGACCATGGGAACAGGAATGGGAACAGTTTTATATACTGAGGAGTCGGAGGATGACGACGACGATGAGTTTCTGTTCCCTAACTCGTGGGGGCTCCCGGAGGAGTCCTCACTGGAGGAGGATTAGGCGCGGAGAGTAAAGGACTGGTACAGTCGTAGACCTCCAGCGCCGGTTCCCAGTCCGGAACGCCTCGTGCCTGCTTCTCGCACCAAGGCAGTGGTGCGTGCTCCCAGTCCGGTAAGATCCGTGCCTGCTCCTCGCAGCAAGCCAGTGGTGCGTGTCCCTAGTCTGGCTCGGCACGTTCCTGCTTCTCGCACCAGACCAGTGGTGCGTGTCCCCAGTCCGGCCCGGCCTGCTCCACCGGTGCCTGATCCGGCTCCGGTCGGTTGCTCCATTCCGGAGCCAGAGCAATCCGCTCCACCGGTGCCTGATCCAGCTCCGGTCAGCTGCTCCACTCCGGAGCCAGAGCAGTCCGCTCCACCGGGATCAAGTCCAGCTCCGGTCAGCGGCTCCACTCCGGAGCCAGAGTAATCCGCTCCACCGGTGCCTGATCCAGCTCCGGTCAGCGGCTCCACTTCAGAGCCAGAGCAATCCGCTCCACCGGTTCCTGATCCAGCTCCGGTTAACGGCTCCATTCCGGAGTCAGAGCATTCCGCTCCACCGGGGTCCAGTCCAGCTCCGGTCAGCGGCTCCATTCCGGAGCCAGAGCAGTCCGCTCCACCGGGGTCCAGTCCAGCTCCGGTCATCGGCTCCACTCCGGAGCCAGAGCAGTCCGCTCCACCGGGGTCCAGTTCAGCTCCGGTCAGCGACTCCACTTCAGGACCAGACGTCAGACCCTCTCCAGGGTCGGGGCCTCCCACACCAGGGTCCAGACAGAGCTTGGTGCATCGTGGTAGGAAGGAGAGGGGAAGCAATTGCGCCAAGGTCCAGACCAGACCAGGGGCGCAACGGGTAGGCAGAGAGGAAGAGGTCATCACGCCCGGAGCCGGATCTGCCTCCGAGGCTGAAAGCCCACCCGGACCCTCCCCTAATAAGTCAGGTTGGTGCGGCCGGAGTACGCACCTTTGGGGGGCGGGGGGTACTGTCACGCCCTGGCCTTGAGAGGCCTGTTGGTTTGGTCAGGGCGTGAGAATCTATGCTGGAAATTCTATGTTTGTGATCTAGGTTTTGTATTTCTAGGTTTGGTCGGGTGTGATTCCCAATCAGAGACAGCTGTCGCTCGTTGTCTCTGATTGGGGATCATACTTAGTGTGACGTCACGAGAGGCTACACAGCTTTCAGCGGGATTGCTCAAGTAGTGCAAGGAGACAAGGTTCAAACAAAACAAGGATTTTATTAAAGGTCTTGGGAAATTAACGAAAATATAACCAAATTCTGTTCTCTTGTGGCTCTTTAAGGGTTAACAGTTCAGGGATGTCTCTTCCACATCCAAAATCATAGTTCTCACTCGCTCAGATAACTTTTCCCCAGCGTTACTGTAGTCCACGTTGCAGCTAGTGGCCAACCCAGCAAAAAGTCCTTCCAAATGTCTCTCCCGTAGTTCCACAGGCGAATATATCCAAAGGTGAGTATTTCCCAAAGGTAAGTATCTCCAAATCCTTATATCCCTCATGGAAGTGGACGTGCAGCACTCTTGTCCTCCAGAGAGCCCAGGTTGGAGACTGTGTTACTTCACAACCCACACACTCACTCTCAGTGTGTCTCTTCCCTTCAAAACCTCCAGCTCATCAGCTCCTGATCTGTTTCAGCTGCGTGGGAAGATTGGCCATAGAGGGGTGGAGTTCCCGACCATACCAGCAGATGGAGCCATAGCTGTCTGGGTTTGCAGCCATCTCAGGGGGATGTAACGTCCCTCCGGGACACAGCCTCTCGTGACATCACACATCCCCCTCCTCGGGACCGACGTCCTCGTCGGGGTAAAGGCAGCGAAGAAGGCATCACGCCGGGAGAGGGCATCCGCATTGCCGTGGTGCTTGCCAGCCCTGTGGACAACAGAAAAGTTAAACGGTTGCAAGCTCAAAAACCATCTGGTTACTCTACTGTTTGATTCCTTGTTCTTGGCCATCCACTGCAGAGGGGCGTGATCAGATACCACCATGAAACGTCGGCCCAGGAGATAGAACCGAAGGGACTCCAGGGCCCAGACTACAGCCAGACATTCTTTCTCCACCGTTGAATAGTTCTTCTCTCTGGGAAGTAACTTTCTGCTTAGGTAGAGAATGGGATGTTCTTCACCGTCATGTGCCTGGGTGAGGACAGCACCCAGACCCACCTCCGAAGCATCCGCTTGGACAATGAATTCCTTCTTGAAGTCTGGTGCCACCAGGATCGGACTGGAGCAGAGTGCTCGCTTCAGGTTGAGGAAAGCCGCCTCCGCCGCAGGGTTCCACTTCACCATTCGTGAGTGGCGTTTGGTCGTCAGCTCCGTCAACGGTGCAGCTATGGTAGCAAAATCTGCAATAAAGCGTCTATAGTAGCCAGCGAGGCCCAAAAATGACCTTACTTGCTTCTTGGTGATGGGCTGCGGCCAGTCCTGTATGGCCCGCAGTTTGGCTTCCTGTGGTTTGACCAACCCCCGCCCAATGGTGTACCCCAGGTAGTTTGTCTCACTGAAGGCCAGCTTGCACTTCTTCGGGTTTGCCGTGAGCCCTGCTTCCCTGAGCGAATCCAGCACCGCTTGTACCCGGGGTATGTGGCTGGCCCAATCCGGACTTTGTATAACAACATCATCCAAGTAAGCCGCTGCGTACCTCTTGTGGGGCGCAAGGACTCGATCCATCAGGCGTTGGAACGTGGCAGGTGCCCCGTGGAGACCAAACGGAAGTCGGGTATACTGGTAGAGCCCCTCCGGGGTGGCAAAGGCTGTCTTCTCCTTGGACGCCGGGGTCAGGGGCACCTGCCAGTAGCCTTTTGTGAGATCAAGAGTGGTTAGGAAACGAGCATGCCCCAAGGAGTCTATTAAATCATCGACACGAGGCATTGGGTATGCATCAAATTCAGACACTTCATTCAACTTTCGATAGTCATTACAAAATCGTACTGAACCGTCTGGCTTGGGAACTAGTACGATGGGACTTGCCCAGGCACTGTGGGACTCTTCGATTACTCCCAACTCCAGCATCTTCCTTACCTCCTTCTGTATAACCACTTTACGAGCCTCTGGCACGCGGTACGGGCGCTGGTTTACCGTTCGTCCAGGCATGGTGCGGATCTCATGTTGGACCACCTCTGTGTGACCGGGAAGGGAAGAGAAGACATCCTGGTTCTGCTCCACGAGTTCCAGGGCCATCTGTCGTTGATGTGGGGACAGATTTGGACCCAGCTGAACCTCTTCTCGCGCCGGTTCCTTGGTCTCTGTGGGGGGTAGACAGCTGAACATCGCCTCTCTGGCGTGCCACTTCTTTAAAAGGTTAACATGATAAATCTGCTCAGTTTTTCTTTTATCTGGTTGCCTCACCTTGTAGTTTACTTCTCCCATGCGTTCAATGACCTCATATGGTCCTTGCCAGGTTGCCAGGAATTTACACTCAACGGTTGGCACCAGGACCAGCACTCTGTCCCCCGGCTTAAACTCCCTGGGTTGAGCAGATCTGTTGTAGGCGGCTTGCTGTTGCCGCTGACTGGCCTCCAGGTGTTCCCGCATCATGGGATAGATGGCCTTCATTCTCTCCCTCATAGCCCCGACATGGTCGATCAGTGTCCGCTGTTGGCATGGCTGCTCCTCCCAGGCCTCCTTGGCGATGTCGAGCAGTCCTCTGGGTCTGTAGGAAAGCAAGAGCTCAAAGGGTGAAAAACCAGTAGAAGACTGAGGTACCTCTCTCACCGCAAATAATATGTATGGTAACAGCTGATCCCAGTTGCGCCCATCTTCCCCTACCGCTTTCCGCAGCATGGATTTTAGTGTTTTGTTAAAACGTTCGACTAGACCATCTGTCTGGGGGTGGTAGACCGAGGTTCTCAGCTGTTTGATTTTCAGTAAAGCACAGAGTTCTTTCATCACCCTGGACATGAATGGAGTCCCTTGGTCCGTCAATATCTCTTTTGGGATTCCCAGACTAGTTGAGAGACGGAACAGCTCCTTGGCGATTTGTCTGGATGTAGCCTTCCTCAGCGGAATGGCCTCCGGGTACCGGGATGCATAGTCCAGAATGACCAGAATGTATTGATGTCCCCTGGAACTTTTCGGTAAGGGCCCGACTATGTCTAATCCAATCCTCTCAAAAGGAGTTTCGATAATGGGCAAGGGAATGAGCGGGTTTCTATATGTGGGCTTTGGCGCAACCTGCTGACACTCAGGGCAACTACGGCAGTAGTTCTCTATCTCTTTGTGTACTCCTGGCCAAAAGAAACGTTGCATGATTCTTTCCTTAGTCTTCTCTACCCCCAAGTGGGCCCCTAGCGGGTGTGTGTGTGCTAGGTTGAGTACTGTGGCCCGATAGGGCTGTGGCACGAGGAGCTGTTCATGCACTTCATCATTTTTCTTGACTATCTGATATACTAACCCCCGGTTTACTGCGAAATGGGGGTAAGTAGGGTTTGTCTTATCACCTAACACTACACCTTCTAATACCTGCACATTTCTTAAGGCATTTGCAAGAGTAGGATCTTGTAATTGAGCCGTACCATACTGGCCTGTGAGAGGGGGAAGCTCTTGGGTGCCTGGGACGTCTTCTTCACTGGAGAACGGAGCACTTTCCTGGGCTGCGTTCTCTTCTCCCGTATCCGGACCAGTCTCTGTGTCGGTCTGGGCACCTGCCATCCCTATCAGAGCCCGGGCGGGAGTGAGTAATTCGGAGGATTGCACCGGAGCCTTCCCAGGATGAGTCTTGCCTCTCCGTTTCCGAGGTACTCGGGTTATCCTCTCCTGAGACTCTCTCCAGAGTGGGTAAAAGGCTGGGCAGTCTCGTCCAATTAGGACAGGGACGGGGAAGGAATCAACCACCCCCGCCGTCGTGTGTATGGTTCCCCGTGTGCTGGTCATTGTAAGTTCAGTAATGGGGTATTCTCTGGTGTCTCCATGGACACAGGAAACTGGGAGGACTTTCCCCGGGGTCAGACACGTTGGGCCCACCAAATCCTTACGCACCAGGGTGACCCGGCTACCAGAATCCAGTAAGGCCTCCACATCATGGTGATTCACAGTTACCGGGCAGGTGGGGGGTCGATCTGGGCCGCCATCTACGACTCCCAAGAGCGAGGCAACACGGTGTGTGGGTGCTGAGCTGGAGGACTCCGCAGTGGGCATAGGTTCATCGGCTGGTTTCCCACACTGCCAGGAGATATGTCCCATCTCCCCACACCGGTAACACTGTCGAGTTTCCCCCTCCTGGTGTACTCTTCTTGGACCCGCCTGGTTTCTGGCTCCCCCTGGAGCCGGGATAAGTCCTGACGTGGCTGGGTTCGAGACCTTGGGGTCCTTTGGACGGGTTCTTCCCATTTGTGGTGGGGCCGCACTCCTGGGGTCTTTTCGGGAAGCATTCAGCATCTCCGCGGTGGCCTGGTACTTTTCCACAGCTTCCACGGTCAGATCAGCCGTGGTCAAGGCCTGTTGACTGATGAACCGTTTTGCCTCATAAGGCAGGGCGCGTAGGTAACGATCCACCACAACGGCCTCCACCACCGCCGCTGCTGTATTCCTCTGCGGATCCAGCCATTTCCTTGCGATTCGGACAAGTTCATGCATCTGCGCCCGAGGAGGTTGGTCTGGTTGGAAGGTCCAGCTGTGAAAGCGCTGGGCCATACCAAACTTTGTGAGTCCATATCTGCTGAGGATCTCAGACTTCAGGGCATCATAGTCAGTAACCTGGTCAGGGCCCAGGTCCCGGACAGCATTCAGCGATTCCCCGGTTAGGAAGGGGGCTAACAGACCAACCCACTGTTGCTTGGGCCAGGCTTCCCTAGTGGCCGTGGCCTCAAATGCATGCAGGTATGCCTCAATGTCATCGGTAGCTCCCATCTTAGATATAAAGTCACTTGCCTTTATTGGGCGGGTATTTTGGACAACCCTCTGTCTCTGCAACTGCAATTCCTCTGCCTTCAGAAGGTTGGCTTTCTTTTGCTCCTCCAAGAGAGCCACGTTTGCTTGCATCTGGGCTTGCTGGCCAGCAACCAGGGCTTTCAATATGTCCTCCATTTCAGTCGGCGGGGAGCCTACGGCCAACTTGGAAAACTGGGTGATCAAACCTTCGGTATCCTCCTCTGACATGCACTATTAACGCTTGAGTTGCCCGTATTCTCCACCATCTGTGACGTCACGAGAGGCTACACAGCTTTCAGCGGGATTGCTCAAGTAGTGCAAGGAGACAAGGTTCAAACAAAACAAGGATTTTATTAAAGGTCTTGGGAAATTAACGAAAATATAACCAAATTCTGTTCTCTTGTGGCTCTTTAAGGGTTAACAGTTCAGGGATGTCTCTTCCACATCCAAAATCATAGTTCTCACTCGCTCAGATAACTTTTCCCCAGCCTTACTGTAGTCCACGTTGCAGCTAGTGGCCAACCCAGCAAAAAGTCCTTCCAAATGTCTCTCCCGTAGTTCCACAGGCGAATATATCCAAAGGTGAGTATTTCCCAAAGGTAAGTATCTCCAAATCCTTATATCCCTCATGGAAGTGGACGTGCAGCACTCTTGTCCTCCAGAGAGCCCAGGTTGGAGACTGTGTTACTTCACAACCCACACACTCACTCTCAGTGTGTCTCTTCCCTTCAAAACCTCCAGCTCATCAGCTCCTGATCTGTTTCAGCTGCGTGGGAAGATTGGCCATAGAGGGGTGGAGTTCCCGACCATACCAGCAGATGGAGCCATAGCTGTCTGGGTTTGCAGCCATCTCAGGGGGATGTAACGTCCCTCCAGGACACAGCCTCTCGTGACATCACATTAGGTAGCCCAGTTGCCTACTATGTTTGTGGGATCTTGTTCCGTGTTAGGCTTGTATGTGTTTAGCCTGAGGACTTCACGTTACATTGTTTCTTGTTTTGTTTAATGTTTATTTGATTTAATAAACATGTTCGCATACCACGCTGCACCTTGGTCTGACCCATCTCTCAACGATCGTGACAGATCATTGAAGTATGATTGGCTTTCATTCATTTAGTTTATAATTCTTTGGCCAATCAACAGCACATTAGGCTATGAGGAGTCGTAGATGTTTCTATTAACAGTGGTTTCACTGAAAAAAAAACATTAAGCATTTATGAAATATTATATTTACAAATACTGCATATATTATATTTATAAACACTACTCTTAATGTCTGAAGATTTTAAGTTGTTAGCTCTGAATGTGTTTTATGACTTAATAAAATAATAATAATATTGACAGGCAGGGATAAAAAAAACGAAACGCTACATGATTCCCAGTTTAACCATTTCAAAAATCTCCAAACACATCACAGTGGGTGATAGCATGGAGAAGTTTCTCCTGTAGTATGTCGATACTGCTGTAGTTAGGGAGGCATAACGTCACATAGCAGGTTTGTGCTTTCGGATAATATTCATCAGCATCAGTACCGCCCAAAGACGTGATTTGCATCTGCAGTTTGCAGAGACTTCGTCCTCTGGGCAGTCTGTCCGTTCCAGTTAGAAAAGCTAGAAGTTAGAAATGAGAGGAGAATAATTATCCACTGACCAAGCATTTGTGGAGCGCTACTATTATGTTACACTTATTTACTTAAAGGGGCAATCAGCAGTTGAAACAATAACAAAGTGTCCTCTACGCCACTGTTTCGGTAAAAAGCTGAAGGATGGGAGAAATGTAACCACTCTCAAATTCATAGACAGAGCTATGGATGCAAGGACTGACCATCCAAAATGATAGCTTTAACCATGTTTTGAGGCTATATAGTGTTTGTTTACCTTTATTTTGTTTACAAAGCTTATCATTTGGGTTCTGATGGGATACGACAATGAGGCATTAATAAGTTAAATTCTTCAAGAATCAATGGGTACATTAATTTATAAGTCCAAAAATGCATGTAGTAACTGCAGATTGCCCCATTAAAGTTAGTTAGTCATAATTGTGTTAACTCACTTAGGAACTTCTTCTTTTCCTCCTCTGAGAACTCTGTGAAAACGCTCCAAAAGTTTTGGATGATGTCATCGGTGTGCTTATATCCTGGATACTTGGCATTCTGTTGTAGCAGAAAAATAACATAATGAATCTGCATGTACAGTAGACCATGCCACTGTATTATAGCCATAGACCGTATAGCCCAAACAGTCTGGGACAAGATTTAACCACTGGGAGCATAGAGCTGCTAGCCTGGTTGCCGTCTCTGTTCAGCTGTTACATTCCACTCCTTGCCACTCATGTCATTTGGAGTGGAATGTTAGCTAAAAAGTCTGGTATTTCAAATTATAGTGAATTATGTACTCTTATTATGTATCTAAACGGGGAATTTTACCTCTCTCAACTTGTCCCATTCGTAGTAGTCATCTCCTTGTAGAAGTGTCATAAGCTCCTCAGGTAGAAACATCCTCCATGCCTGTGTAGGGCAGCCTTTGTGGAAGCCTTTCTCAAAGTCTGCAAACTGACTCTGCATCGACTTGGTGAGCTTCATGTCAACGTACAAGTCAACATATTTCTTCCTGTTGTCATGACTCTCCCTGGGTGAGGATCAAAGGCCTCACATCAGCTTGAAAAATGGCCGACAACAACCAAACCCACTTACCCACAGGGGGGCTGTGCCGGTCTTGACACCTTAATATTGCCATAAATTAGAGAGGAGGATAATCTATCTCTGGCATTATAGTATGGTGAAAGGAATGCATTTGTTTCAGATACTTTTTGCCGCCCAAAAACTTCAACATCCAACAATGAACATTGGGACAATATATTTCAACATCCAAAAGTTGGGAATGATGAGGAATGGAATATGGAAATGAATGTCTATTTTGTGATGTCATTAAAAATGGTATAAAGGCGTTATAACAGAAACATTGTGACTTGAAGAGCTTTTACACTGTGTATATCAGGTTTACATTCTTTACATTGTGTAGAAAATATCAAGAAGGAAGACAATGTTTTCGTGAAGATAGAAATGTGATTTTAGCTTTCTAACAAAATCATAGTGATGATATTACTTTTGCCTCGTAACTAGCCACGCCTGAGGGAGCTCAGAGAGTGTGTCAGTATGACAGAAACGCCCTTCTTTACCAGAGTGCATAAAAGATTGAGATAAGAATAATCAGATCAGACTAGACAGACCTCAAGCTGCAGCTTTTGTCCATATTGGTCCCGATCCTGAAAATCAACGCGAGGTGAAGACGACAAAGTTGCCTCCACTAACAATCAATGTTACGGCTGAGTAGCTGTTCTAAGTACTGTATCTAAGAAGGTGAATTTAAGTGGGACCATCCTGTTACTCTCTTCAAACCATTGTCTACTACACTGCTCTCATTACTCCACAGGGGATCATTGACACAGCTGATTAGCCGTCCTCAGAAGACCACTTCCAGAACGAGTGAAAGTAAACAGACAACTAAGAAGAAGGATATTGTGACCTCTTGTGGACAATCTGAGCCTTACATCTAAAAGGCCATCTAAAAGAGAAGGCTCAATCGACCCCTTCCCACGAAGGCCTGGGTCCAACAGAGATACACAACGAAGACCTCCAACACGTAAATACATGCATTGCTTTTCTTCCCAAACGGGCGGCAGTTTCGGGCAAAGTATTAGGATTACTGTGAGCCTAGGTCCATGTGTATCCAAGTGTTTTCTCTCTCTCTCTCTTTAACTCGCCATCTTTTGCAACATATTGTGTTAGTCCGCTAGGGACCCGTTTTAATTGTATTAAGTTTCTAACCCCTACCTATACCATGTACGTGTTTGTATCTTGTGTTATCATTTTAAATTAGTAAGTAAATAAATAATTAAATCAATTTGTGTGGTGCGGAATAATCAGTAACACCCGGGTTCGTGCAGACTTAAAGAGCCTACGACTTTCAGAATGAGACTGATATGAGGTAAATTATTAATAAATTAAACAACTTTTCCCGTGGTGCCCCAAATTTCTGATGAGTTAATTGTTACATGATTAATTTAATCTAGTAACAATTAAACATAGTAGGTAATTATTCGATAAATAATAGTCATCACAATAATAAAAGTCACGTCACGACACTGTGAATGACATATGGCAGACCAATGTTTGGTGCGAGTATAGAACACTTCCTGTGGAATCCTCTTGTTAGTTCAAGAGATTCATAAGATTTATAAGTTGATAAGAATACTGTCATCAAATATACCTGTTGACCATGGTAACTGGGACCTCCTCTCCATTTGGTATCAGTTCTTGCCCTTTGTCCTTTGAAAGACAATAGAGATGATTACTGCATCAGCTGGGGTTACCTGTGGAGGCTACCAAAAACTGCTAAAGGTATAAATTCTCTCTTACCATGAAAACCAAATCCAGCGCTTCAACAACCTCCTCATCTTCATCCAACACATACTGTAAGCTGCTAATTTTAAACAAACAAACAAACAGTATAAATGTGATATGAGGAGATAATAGTATCTCTCTAAAATAACAACTACACTGTTAAAATGAAGTGCTTTGTAACACCCAAACTAGTGGCAACTGAGCTACCGTGTGTTGTAACACCACTTAATCAAGTATTGTGCAACACCTTGCCAGGGACTGGGAGCACTAACAGAAAAGGTTGAAAACCCTATTTTGGTGTTTCAAGTCCTGTTTAGTGCAGAATTAGATATGATTCTTTTAGTGTTGTTTCCTCTCTCTGAAGCTTCAAAACACCATTATGATGTTTTGAATCCTGTCTAGTACCGAATTAGATCCTTACATCTGGTGTCTTAATGTTTAACATTGTTTTATGTATTTGATCATCGTTTTGGCAGGCACTGTCAAGCACAGTGTTCAAACCGCCATCAGTAACTGACAGTTTAACTGCAAGTATTGAGGATTCTGCACTTGCCTCTTCCATTGACAATCATGAATGTGGGAATGGGTGCTGTCCTCATTGAACGTCAATTTGCCTGACAGTTGTGATAACCGTTCATCATGATCCATTAGACCTCATGGCTCAACAAGTTTAATACTAATATAGAAATATACTTTTCTTCCTTCAAACATGCACACAACATTGTGTGAAATAATCATGACATTAAAAATAAAAGTAATATCCACAATCCTCTGAAAACAGAGTGTCACGGAATCAGCCGAGGCTGCTCCTCCTCCTTGCTCGGGCAGGCTTCGGCGTTCATCGTCCCCGGAGTACTAGCTGCCACCGATCTATGTTTCGGTGTTTGTCTAGTTTGTCTTGATTGTTTTCACCTGTTTCCCATTATGTTACATTGTATTCCTTTTATAACCCCCTGTCTCTCATTGGTTATTGTGTGTGATTGTTTTCCATGAGGTCGGCAGTGTTCGGGTGTATGCGTATTTTTGTTCCTCCGTTTGGAGGTTTTGTTTGCCGAGTGGGAGGGAATAGACGCCGCTACTGTCAACTATGCGGAGTTCACCCGCCGCTTCAGGGCAGTATTCGATCATCCACCAGAGGGTAAAGCGGCGGGTGAGCGTCTATTCCACCTTAGACAGGGGAGGAGGAGCACACAGAAGTTCGCGCTAGACTTCCGGACGCTGGCTGCCAATGCGGGATGGAATGAGAGGGCCCTCATCGACCACTACAGATGTAGCCTGAGTGAGGACGTGCGTCGGGAATTGGCCTGCAGGGACACCAACCTCAGCTTCGACCAACTGGTGGACATGTCCATTCGCCTGGATACCCTGTTGGCTACCCGCGGACGTCCGGATTCAGGGCCGTTCATTCCATCCCCCAGCACTTCCGAGCCGACCCCTATGGAGCTCGGAGGTGCTGGTGCTAGGGAGACCAGGAGAGAGACCAGGAGGGAGGCCGTCCCCTGCACCAACTGTGGCCGCAGAGGACACACTGCTGGTCGGTGCTGGGGAGGGTCTCCTAGGAATCGAGGCGGTAGGCAGCGCACTGATGAGTCATTCCAGGTGAGTAGGCACCCAACTCACCCAGAGCTCTCTGTTGCGCATATGTGTATTAAAGTTGTGTTTCCCGAGGTTTCTCCTCACTCCCAGCATAAGGCGCTAGTAGATTCAGGCGCAGCTGGGAATTTTATCGATCGCCAATTCACCTATAAGTTAGGGATTCCTATTGTACCTGTTGATGTGCCCTTCCCCATCCATGCCCTAGATAGCCGCCCTTTGGGGTCAGGATTGATTAGGGAAGTCACAGCGCCTCTCAGGATGAAAACGCAGGAGGGCCATGAGGAGATACTACGTTTGTATTTGATTGATTCTCCTGCGTTTCCCGTGGTGTTGGGGCTTCCCTGGTTAACATCTCATGACCCCAACATTTCATGGCAACAGAGGGCTCTCAAGGGATGGTCTGATCAGTGTTTCGGGCGGTGTGTAGGTGTTTTCGTAGGGGCAACGATGGTGGAAAGCCCGAACCAAGTTCCCACCATGCACATTCCACCTGAGTATGCCGATTTGGCACTCGCCTTCTGCAAAAAGAAGGCGACTCAATTACCACCTCATCGACAGGGGGATTGTGCGATAGACCTCCAAGTAGGCGCTGCGCTTCCGCGTAGTCATGTGTATCCTCTGTCTCAGGAGGAGACGGCGGCTATGGAGCCATACGTCACCGAATCTCTGAGACAGGGATACATACGGCCGTCCACTTCCCCTGCGTCCTCAAGTTTATTTTTTGTGAAGAAGAAGGATGGGGGTTTACGCCCGTGTATTGATTACCGTGGTCTCAATCAAATCACAATGAAATACAGCTATCCTCTCCCTCTGATTGCTAGTATGACGGAGTCATTACACAGGGCGCGATTCTTCACAAAATTGGATCTCAGGAGCGCGTATAACCTGGTGCGCATTAGGGAGGGAGATGAGTGGAAGACAGCATTCAGTACCACCTCGGGTCACTATGAGTACCTCGTCATGCCATACGGTTTAATGAATGCTCCTTCAGTCTTCCAATCATTTGTGGACTAGATTTTCCAGGACTTGCATGGACAGGGTGTAGTGGTGTATATTGATGACATTATAATATACTCCGCTACACGAGCCGAGCATGTGTCCCTGGTGCGTCGAGTGCTTGGTAGACTGTTAGAGCATGACCTGTATGCAAAGGCGGAGAAATGTCTGTTCTTCCAGGAGTCCATCTCCTTCCTGGGACATCGGTTGTCCGCATCGGGGGTGGAGATGGAGATTGACCGCGTTTCTGCCGTGCGTAATTAGCAGACTCCCACCACGGTGAAGGAAGTGCAGCGGTTCTTGGGTTTTGCCAATTACTACCAGAGGTTTATCCGGGGCTTTGGACAGGTAGCAGCTCCCATTACCTCCCTGCTAAAGTGGGGTCCGGTGCGTCTGCAGTGGTCGGCTGAGGCGGACAGGGCGTTTAGACATCTGAAGGACCTGTTTACCTCGGCTCCGGTGCTGGCCCATCCGGATCCCTCTTTGACGTTCCAAGTTGAGGTGGATGCGTCCGAGGCTGGGATCTGCGCTGTGCTGTCTCAGCGCTCGGGTATGCCACCAAAACTCTGCCCCTGTGCTTTCTATTCTAAGAAGCTCAGTCCGGTGGAGCGCAATTATGACGTGGGGGACAGGGAGCTGTTGGCTGTGGTTCAAGCCCTGAAGGTGTGGAGGCATTGGCTTGAGGGAGCTAAACACCCTTTTCTCATTCTGACTGACCATCGTAACCTGGAGTACATCCGGGCAGCGAGGAGGCTGAACCCTCGCCAGGCAAGGTGGGCTATGTTTTTTTCCCGATTTTGTATTTAAGCTCACCTATAGACCAGGGTCACAGAACGCTAAGGTAGACGCCCTGTCCCGACTATATGACACAGAGGAGAGATCCATTGAGCCCACTCCCATACTTCCGGAGTCTTGTCTGGTGGCACCGGTGGTGTGGGAGGTTGATGCGGACATCGAGCGGGCGTTACGTACCGATCCTACTCCCCCACAGTGTCCAGAGGGTCGGAAGTACGTGCCGCTCGAGGTTCGCGATCGATTGATATATTGGGCTCACATGTCACCCTCCTCTGGTCATCCTGGTATTGGTCGGACAGTGCACTGCCTTAGTGGGAAGTACTGGTGGCCCACTTTAGCTAAGGACGTGAGGGTTTATGTTTCCTCCTGCTCGGTGTGCGCCCAGTGTAAGGCGCCTAGACACCTGCCCAGAGGGAAGTTACAACCCCTACCCGTTCCACAACGGCCGTGGTCTCACCTATCGGTGGATTTTGTCACGGACCTTCCCCCCTCCCAGGGGACCACGACGATCTTGGTCGTTGTGGATCGGTTTTCGAAGGCCTGCCGTCTCATTCCTATGCCAGGTCTAGTTTGTCTTGATTGTTTTCACCTGTTTCCCATTATGTTACATTGTATTCCCTTTATAACCCCCTGTCTCTCATTGGTTATTGTGTGTGATTGTTTTCCATGAGGTCAGCAGTGTTCGGGTGTATGCGTATTTTTGTTCCTCCCTGTTTGGAGGTTTTGTTTGTATTTTTGATTATTTTGATCTTACTGCCCCTCCTGTTTCTAACCTGTCTAAATAAAGCATTGAAAAAATAAAGATGGAATTCCACAAAAAAATATTCTCCATAGGCCCTTATCATCAATCAATATTTAGGCTATAAACAGTTCACATTTCTAAACCAGTGATTGTATGAGAAACATCATTTTTGTGTTTGATGCTGCCTTTTACATGCATTGAAACTCCCCCCAAAAAATTCACAACACTCTTAAAAACACCAATATTCAGGTTGAAGAACCACTTTGGGTGTTTCAGAGTACTTCATTTCTGTTATAAAACATATTCTGTGTATCAAAACACTTCTATTGGGTTTACATTTAAACACCCTCCAACACCAGATCTCAGCTTAGGTGCACTACTTTTCATGGCTTCATTACACAATCATGGTGTTTTGAGACTTTCTACTTTTACAGTGTACTGTAGCAGCAGTTGAAGAGATGAACATATATTGTGGACCTCTCTTCTTTTTCAGCAGAATAATTGTACCTTGCTTCAGTTGGAGACAGCTCTTTAAGGTCATCCAATGTTGTCGGCAGACCCAGAAGCTTCTTGAAGAGAGCCAGAGTGAAGCAGAGGTTCAGAACACACTGATTATACAGTGCCATCCCACAGAGCAGCCCAAGTAAGTAGAATTCATCAGTGATACCACCGTCCTATGGATAAAAATTTATAAATACAATGCCACAAGCCAGTAAATATTTTCAATATTTTCAATATTTAACAGTATAATAACAGTACCATAATTGACATTTCTAAGAATGGGATATTTCTAAGTTAGTAAATAAAATTGTGGGGGAAAGATTGAGTTAAATCTGGGATCAATATGGAACTGAATATGGAACGTACATCTGTTGTGAGCCATGCTAGTCCAGACTCGTAAACCTCCAGTGTCTTTGGTTCCATTGTGAGAAGTTCCCTCCCCAGGAGGCTGAAGAATTCCAGTGAAACACCACCTTCATCTACACCATGCTCTGCTTGAAACTTCACCTGGAGACAAAAACAGTTTAGAGCATTTGAGATTATTAATCTAAATAGTCACACAGAAGGCTACCACATTCTCCAAAATATAGAAAAGCAGAACGCTTACCTTTAAAGCCACCATGTGGCAAGTCATTTGTCGCAGTTGCTGAAAGGTATCATCTGGACGTGTTTCCCGGTCCACCTTTAGGGTTTCGTCACAAAACCCATCGTATTCACTGTCCTCATGATAATACTTGGTTACGATTATTAAAAGTTATGTGAATATTAGAGAACTCTTTGGCAGAACAGCAAAAATATTACGCTTTGGTTCGTTCAACCTATTCTATTCAAATAGTCTGAAATCAAATAACGAATTTGATAGATCAATGTGATTTTTTGAATTGAATGAAAGCTTCTAAATTGCTTTCAACACATAGCAGGGGCGCAATGTAGCGGTGGCAGCCTATCAGACGAGTTGGAGGCGTGGACTATTCGGGGCTTGGCTTTCAGATTGTTATTTTTGGCCATCCATGAGAGTGAATGTCATTCCAGTTTATCTGTTATTTTTTGTTTGCTAATGATTTTAATGCATGCTCACTGCCAGCACTGAATCTTGAATGATATCTGTGTAAGTACTGTTATAGTAAAGAGTCTGGAAAGGTTTCCACTACTGAGATGGTCACCATTTGGTTACAATATCATAACCAGTTAATGTGAAAATGTTTGGAGATATTTTTCATGTTATGGAACCATCTTAATATCTTGATTAACAGAGAATGGATGTAATTGCTTGTAACCCAAGTGAATAAATTTGGATAGATATTTCCAAAGTGAAAAATCTACTTGGTACAACATGATAAAATGGGTTATATACAGTATATTAGTGAGTGTTAATGTTATTTATTAGGTTTAACCAAAGAGGAAAGTCAGTTGAGTGTTGAAAGAAATAGGTTGCAACTTGAAAAATAGGTTTTTTAATAATAAAATATAACAGTTGGCATTAAATCATATATGTGGTTTCAACAAATGTTGTTGTTTTTTCCAATTGAGAAAACCTAACTAATTTACTTGTAACCAGTTGATGCAATTTTTTTAGGTTGATCAAAAGAGTCATTTTTTACAGTGTAGTTTTAAAAAATGCAGGTACTTACTTTGATCTGATCAAATGCATACATCCACACTGTACATTTGGCTTCAGTGTCCAGGATACAGGGGTAGTTCTTCAGGAGGTATAATATATTGTCCTAAAGTGGGAAATGTAAAGGGATATTCCACTCAAAATACAACCTAGCATAATTTCCCAACTACCTTGGTTGTAGTCGATTCCCCAAGACAGTTTTCAATATATATTTTGTTTACGTAGGTATTTGTTATGTTAAAATACTAAT
>NW_028163475.1:0-8643 GCF_964263955.1 Coregonus lavaretus
TAAGGTGGTGTGTGTTAGGTTGAGGTGTGTGTACTTACATTAAGGTGGTGTGTGTTAGGTTGAGGTGTGTGTACTTACATTAAGGTGGTGTGCTTTAGGTTGTGGTGTGTGTACTTACATTAAGGTGGTGTGCGTTAGGTTGTGGTGTGTGTACTTACATTAAGGTGGTGTGCGTTAGGTTGTGGTGTGTGTACTTACATTAAGGTGGTGTGCGTTAGGTTGTGGTGTGTGTACTTACATTAAGGTGGTGTGCGTTAGGTTGTGGTGTGTGTACTTACATTAAGGTGGTGTGCGTTAGGTTGTGGTGTGTGTACTTACATTAAGGTGGTGTGCGTTAGGTTGTGGTGTGTGTACTTACATTAAGGTGGTGTGCGTTAGGTTGTGGTGTGTGTACTTACATTAAGGTGGTGTGCGTTAGGTTGTGGTGTGTGTCCCCCAGGTGGTGCAGTAGTAGAGGAAAGCTTCTGACAACGCTGGCCCTGACCACCTCATGTTGACTCTCCAGGGCCTGGGAACACACACACACACGCCACGACACACACACATCCCCACGCAGCAGAGACAGCAGCAACACACACTCTGCCTGGACCTGGGGGGCTGCAGAGACAGAGATGTTACACACACACAGTCTTGTACAGCTAACCTTGTAGGGACACACAATTCAGTCCCATTTAAAATTATATTTTCCCTAACTCTAACCCTAACCCGTACACTTACCCTAACCCAAAAACATTAACCCTAACCCCTAACACTAACCCTCAAACTAACCCTAGCTCCTAACCCTTAACGTAATTCTAACCCTAATACTAATTCTAACCTTAACACTAAACCCCCTAGATACAGTGAGGGAAAAAAGTATTTGATCCCCTGCTGATTTTGTACGTTTGCCCACTGACAAAGAAATGATCAGTCTATAATTTTAATGGTAGGTTTATTTGAACAGTGAGAGACAGAATAACAACAAAAAAATCCAGAAAAACGTTATAAATTGATTTGCATTTTAATGAGGGAAATAAGTATTTGACCCCCTCTCAATCAGAAAGATTTCTGGCTCCCAGGTGTCTTTTATACAGGTAACGAGCTGAGATTAGGAGCACACTCTTAAAGGGAGTGCTCCTAATCTCAGCTTGTTACCTGTATAAAAGACACCTGTCCACAGAAGCAATCAATCAATCAGATTCCAAACTCTCCACCATAGCCAAGACCAAAGACCTCTCCAAGGATGTCAGGGACAAGATTGTAGACCTACACAAGGCTGGAATGGGCTACAAGACCATCGCCAAGCAGCTTGGTGAGAAGGTGACAACAGTTGGTGCGATTATTCGCAAATGGAAGAAACACAAAATAACTGTCAATCTCCCTCGGCCTGGGGCTCCATGCAAGATCTCACCTCATGGAGCTGCAATGATCATGAGAACAGTGAGGAATCAGCCCAGAACTACACAGGAGGATCTTGTCAATGATCTCAAGACAGCTGGGACCATAGTCACCAAGAAAACAATTGGTAACACACTACGCCATGAAGGACTGAAATCCTGCAGCGCCCGCAAGGTCCCCCTGCTCAAGAAAGCACATATTATTTTTTAATTTTTTTATTTAACCTTTATTTAACCAGGTAAGCCAGTTGAGAACAAGTTCTCATTTACAACTGCGACCTGGCCAAGATAAAGCATAGCAGGCCCGTCTGAAGTTTCCCAATGAACATCTGAATGATTCAGAGGAGAACTGGGTGAAAGTGTTGTGGTCAGAAGAGACCAAAATCGAGCTCTTTGGCATCAACTCAACTCGCCGTGTTTGGAGGAGAAGGAATGCTGCCTATGACCCCAAGAACACCATCCCCACCGTCAAACATGGAGGTGGAAACATTATGCTTTGGGGGTGTTTTTCTGCTAAGGGGACAGGACAACTTCACCGCATCAAAGGGACGATGGACGGGGCCGTCAAATCTTGGGTGAGAACCTCCTTCCCTCAGCCAGGGCATTGAAAATGGGTCGTGGATGGGTATTCCAGCATGACAATGACCCAAAACACACGGCCAAGGCAACAAAGGAGTGGCTCAAGAAGAAGCACATTAAGGTCCTGGAGTGGCCTAGCCAGTCTCCAGACCTTAATCCCATAGAAAATCTGTGGAGGGAGCTGAAGGTTCGAGTTACCAAACGTCAGCCTCGAAACCTTAAGATCTTGGAGAAGATCTGCAAAGAGGAGTGGGACAAAATCCCTCCTGAGATTGGTGCAAACCTGGTGGCCAACTACAAGAAACGTCTGACCTCTGTGATTGCCAACAAGGGTTTTGCCACCAAGTACTAAGTCATGTTTTGCAGAGGGGTCAAATACTTATTTCCCTCATTAAAATGCAAATCAATTTATAACATTTTTGACATGCGTTTTTCTGGATTTTTTTGTTGTTATTCTGTGTCTCACTGTTCAAATAAACCTACCATTAAAATTATAGACTGATCATTTCTTTGTCAGTGGGCAAACGTACAAAATCAGCAGGGGATCAAATACTTTTTTCCCTCACTGTATAGCATTTGACCTTGTGGACACCAACTAAATGTCCCCAGTTGGTCAAATGTTTGTTCGTTTACTATTCTTGTGGGGACTTCTGGTCCCCACAAGAATAGTTAAACACGTCCACACACACACACACACACACACACAAACAAACCCAGTGTAACTCACAGTAGCAGGGAGACAGTCTCTTAGCCAGGCCGGGGAGGCTGGGGGGGAATCCTGCATTCTGATAGGCTGGGACAGACGACAGCTCACACACCCATGGCACGGACAGCAACGCACACACATTACTCTGGAGACCACTGTCCTCAGCCGGGCTACTCACTACACACAGAAGTGAGAACGACATTTTACATTACAACAATTTATGTGTGTGTGTGTGTGCATGTGTGTGTGTTCTTACTGGTCAGGTAGATGATGGAGTCCATTATTCTGACAGCCAGCTGGATGGCAGACTGTATATGGGCGTGGTCAGCTGTAGACTTAGCCCCGCCCAGTAGTGATTGACAGGTTTCCAAAACCCTGCCCAGAGTGGAGGCAGACAGCCACAGGATAGAGGAGGAGCTGGAGGAGAGAGAGAGATGGAAAGATCTGTGAGAGATATGGTGGGGTGTGTGATACCTTGTGTGTGTGTGTGTGTGTGTGTGATACCTGGTGTGTGTGTAGCAGAGGCCAGCCAGGTGCAGGATGAGAGCCAGTCCCTCCAGAGCTCTCAGGGTCATCTGAGGGTCAGCATCAGGCTCAGGGGTCTTCAGGTCATGGTCACAGTTCACCAGAGAGGCCAAAAGGTCGTCCAGCCTAGCGCTCACTGTCGCCCACACCTCACTACGCACACGCATGTCCACCTCCCTAAACACACACACATATATAAATACATAGAGATTGAGATGGTAAAACGTTGATATGGACTGTAGGATTTAGAGTGATCTAGAGAGTAGAGATCAGATGTGACTCACATCGAGGGAGTTTTGGGGGTCTTGCTGTCCAGGGGGGTGATGGGTAGACAGGGTCGCTTAGCAGCCGTCTCTCCATCCTCCCTCTCTTGCATCACCATGGCAACCTCAGCCTTCAGGGCAGTGTAAAGAAACCCCTGCACACACTGACACACACACAACAAAACACACACACACAAAGGACTGTAAGTTCACTTTACACAAATATATAAACAAAATGAAATTGGTTGATAAATGAAGGCCCGTGTGTGTGTCATACAGGAAGAAAGAGGACTCTAGATGGATAGAACCCGTTTCAGCATGGACATTGCCATTGAGGGGTTCCACCATTTTTAAATAGTCAACTGGGTGGGGATTACAATGGGTTGGGAGTGATCAGCCACCGATCAGAGCATTGTCTTCTTCAAATTGGGTTGCCTATGGTTTATAAAATATCGCCGCCGTCTAGTGTGGTCCTCTGTAGCTCAGCTGGTAGAGCACGGCGCTTGTAACGCCAAGGTAGTGGGTTCGATCCCCGGGACCACCCATACACAAATAATGTATGCACGCATGACTGTAAGTCGCTTTGGATAAAAGCGTCTGCTAAATGGCATATTATTATTATTATTTATTATTATTATTAGTGGCCAGAATAAATGAATGACACAATATTTGGTTCAGGACTCCAGCACTGCAGGTGGTGGTAAATCATCAATATTAGCTTTACGCTTTTTTTAAACACAAAAGAAGAAGAAAATGGACTACTTTAAAATAGAGATTGCCTCAATTGCACTGCCCATGCTGTCAAATACTTCATAATGGCACAGATACAAAGATGAGTCCTCTTTCTAGCTCTATGGTGTGTGCCTACCTCAGACTGTTTCTCCATCCCGATGGAGTGTGTGAGGGTTCTGCAGACATCAGTGACTCTCTGTCTCCGTAGCGACGGGGCGCTCTCGTATCCCGGGGGAACGGACAACAGGAAGTTAAAGACAAAGCTCAGTGATTGGCTGACCTCTGATTCCAGAACTAAGCCCGCCCCTGCCATGACACAAACACGCTCCAACAGCTGGGCCAGGTGGGTACGCTCAAAACGTGTGTGTGTGTGAGCAGGAGCGTGCGCAGATCCAAACACACACTGCGTCAGCTTAAGCAGCTCTCCCCCATATGTCTCTGGCTCAGGTGTGTGTGTGTCCAGCAGCATCAGGTACGCCGTAAAAAACTCCTGACTCCGCCTCTCCGGGAACCCACCCATCTCCACCAACCGCCTCAGCATCACCATAGCAACCTTCCTCAACCGAGCACTCCCATAGGCCAAGACCAAACAGCCTGCCTCCCAAGCCACCCCCATCTCCCTGCGGCTGGCCAATCCCCTTAGGGCGTCGGTCAAAACGTTCAGTGTCACTGCAACCAGGGTTTCCATGGCGGCAGGCGAGGGGAGGAGGAGGGGTGAGGGGGTGAGGTAAGGGGTGAGAGAGACAGAGAAAGACTGCAGGGTTACTGGCCACAAGGTGTGTGTGTTTGCAGAGTGTATATGTGTTCCCGGGGTATGTGAGTGAGTGTGTGTGTAGAGCAGATTGCTGAGATCCTGGGCCAATCGAAGCATCTCTTTGGCGATGACGTTGAAGGTGATTGGTGCTCGCGGTCTGAGTGCGTGCAGTAGGGAGCAGAGCACGGCCGAGACACGCCCATGGATGACGTCACAGTTTGGAGATGCAGCGACTCGCAGCAACCTGCCGACAACCCACCTACTGAACTCTGGCGAGAGAGACAGAGAGGGAGAATAAGGGAGAGGGAGTAAGGAGGAGAGGACAGCGTAAACCACCAGTGTCTGTGTGTCCTTACCAGTGCTGCTCTGCTGTGTGTCTGTGAAGTGGGCCAACTGACAGGCAGGGTTGACAAACATCAGAGAGGAAGACTTTATAATGTGCTGAACAAAGTCCAACAGCATCACACACGCTGGCTCTGAACTGGACCTCTTAGATAGCTCCAACGCAACTGAAACACACACACACACACACACACACACACACACACACACACACACACACACACAGTCAATACACTGGGTGAGAGAGAGAGAGACAGAGATAGAGATAGAGATGGTGATCTCACCGACATCTACATCTGTCAGTATTCGGTCAATGAACTGACAGAGAATCTGACGAGGCTTCTGAACCACCTGGTTGTATTCCTCTGCGGTGGCACTGGAAGTGTAGAAAATTGTCAAACGTTCACAGTGTCTGATATGCATGACTGATTATACTGCATTGACAACAAGTTGTTACAGCAATGTAGCTAGCTAGCTACAGTAACTAGCTAAGTGTACTATTAACAAGCTACCTAGCTAGTTAGTATTATTGACGTTTGTCAAGTCATACTGCTAAACTATTTTATTAAACAACAATGTGAGGAGCAGCTAGCAAAGTGTACTAAGTTAGCCAGCATTAGCTAGCATGTTAGCTACCTAGCAAAACAATAACAATGTCCAGTGTACAGACAGCGCTGTCTCGAGACTCACCTCGCTAGCTCCTGCAGTGCAGGTATCATAGCAGACATTTCCAAGCCTTCCATCTTTAGACCAGGGAAAGTGAACAGTCCACAAAACTCTCTATTTAAAAACAGCTGGCTAAATTGTAGACTGTTATGAGAGAAACGACAACATTTCGCCCCTCATGTCTTCCTCAAAGTAGCCATTTGAAAACTTTCGCTCCAAAGTGACGTTTGGCTATGGCAACTGTAGAGGTTCATTCTTGATTCGGACCAGTTACAAACGCAAACTGTGCTCACTTGAGGAAACAGCAGCAGAGAGGATGGAAAACCCACAGATTTACAGAACTCACATATCAGTAATTTAATAGGATCTCTGTGGGAAAACCCCTAAAATATTTGCATGTGACTGTTATTGCATGTTACTGTTAATGAGGATCACATTGGCCTTTTTCTACTGTGCAATATAACTGTATCTCTGTCTACTTCTGCAGGTGGTTCTGAGATTGACAATCTGGACTACTAGCCTGTGGTTTGGTTCTGGTTCCTGATTAGGCTGGTCCAGAGCCATATACTGTAGATGGATGTCTATGACTCTGGGTGGGCTGGTCTTCTTCGCTGCTGTGCTCATGAAAGGAGACTGGTTCATGCCTTCTCCAAGAAAATGTGTGGACTCCACCGCACCAAAGAACCATATAGCACAGTACAGTCACTCCTGTAGACCTTCTAAGAGCTTGTAGGTCTCTTGTGGTATATATTCTAAGAGCTTGTAAGTCTCTTGTGGTGTATTTCCATTATCAGGCTGAGTACCAGTGTTTGGCTCCAAAATATTGCCGTTTGTGTTTCCACCTCTGAGGCTTGGCCCAAAAAAGCTGTATCTGTGGTACAGTAATTATCACTGCCAGTTGAAATGTGGGAGTGAGGCGAGAGGGGAAGATGTAACTGTGAATTCAATTAACTAAATCCCAGCCCAGCATTGTTAGTGAGAAGGAAGTTGGGACCATGCATCAAATCACACAAGGCTAACTGACCTAGTTCCGTCACACAGTTCTCCTTTGTTGATTTCCTTTGTTTCTGGTAAACATTTATCAAGCCAAGATCTGTCCCTTTTCCCATGCATGTTTGTCTCAGTCCTTTATGATGGTTGTCATAAACACAAGGGTATTTATTAAAAGGCTTTATTATACGTGTTTATGATTGACTATTCAAAAATGTACCATCCCCCCTCCCACACACACACAATTTGCATGAAGAAAATGTCAGGGTGCCAGTATATTGTCTTTGGTAGATTGAGTTTTACACAACATTTACAGGTCTGCAGTGTGTCTGTACCGTCAGTTCTGTAAGGTGTGTGTATGTGTGGGTGTGTGTGTGCGTGTGTGTGATTGAAGCCAAAGGGTACGTGTCCCCACAACTATATAGATATATTATTCTATGCTGTCATTTCTTTTACACATAATTAATTAATACATTAATAAATTAGAGATATTAAAATGATCCATCAGTGCCTCCTTGAGCACACTAGGCACATAACCGCTCGGTTTCTATCAGTATGAAATAAATGTTGAATGAACAGATTCTCAGATTATATACACTGATCTAATCACAGACTAGATGAGCAGAAGACATGAAGAGAAAAAGGGTAGGGGGCAAATTGGGACAGGCTGTTAGTGTATGTTTGTGTGTCTGAGTGTGTGTGTGTTCAGCGGTCAGCTTTCTTCATGCCCCTCCCCATCAGGCATGCGAACACGGTCAGAACCATCTTGGGTTTCACCTCGACCAGGTCATCAGGTAGAGCGTACACACGGGCACCGATCTTCCTGGATACCGTGATAGCATACCTACAGGAAGAAAAAAGGGAAAGGAAGTCAGCTCAGGGGTCAAGGGGGATAGAGGTCAGTTAGAAGCAAGAGGTTAAAGGTTGGGGGTCGAGATCGAGTTCATTTAGAGATCAGAGGTTAAGGGTCAGGGGTTATTTACTTGGCGTTGTTGAGCTTGTCTGCATCAGTGAGTTCTCCTCTCTTCACCAGCTCCTCTTTGATAGACTTGGGGGCGATGGTGTCTAACAGGTCTATCACTGGGAGACTAGTACTGATCAGCTTATCCTGATAAGGACACACACACACACACACACACAGATGCACATTAGAGATGTTCACGCACGCACGCACGCACGCACACACACACACACATTAAAGCTGTTCACATACACACAACGTGCACTGCACACTCACACACGTACACACACACACACACACACACATTAAAGCTGTTCACATACACACAACGTGCACTGCACACTCACACACGTACACACACACCTTGAAGCTGCTGATCTGTGAGTCCTTGTGTCCCTCTTTGAGCTGAGTGTTGACCCAGTTGATTATGATCTGGTCTCCAATCTTCTCCCCATCTCCTAGATCAGACAACACCTGGAGAGTGTACCTGAGGGGGGGTTGATAGAGGGACAGTAAGAGGTGAGAGAGATGTTGAAGCGAAAAAGGAAAGGTGTGTGTGTGTGTGTGTGTGTGTTTGTATTGTACATACCTCCTCATCAGCTGCCAGACCAGAGCCAGTGTGTGCATGGGACTTCCTTCATTCAGATTCACTCCTCCAATTCCCACCAATGAGAATCGAGCTTTATTCCGACCCAGTTCCACCGCATAGGTACAGTTCTCCAACTACACTTACAGACACACCAACACAA